>NC_085993.1:49987179-50199679 GCF_030014385.1 Trichomycterus rosablanca
CAGAGAACAGGGCCTGTTGCATAAAACCTGATCCCGATTTCAACTCTGAACTTTATCCTGTAATGTCCCGCGTTTAACACGCCCGTCTGAACCCTGAGATGTCATCGTATACGTTACGTCATGCACGTCGTCCTTTTAGATGTTATGAGCGGAATTATGTGGAACGTCCTAATTATTAAAATGAATTTGAATTGATAGGTGCTCCTACAGAGGTGAGACTCTGGTGAGGCATTTTGCACACATTCTTATCCAGAGCGTCTAGGGATGGATGTACCGGTACACTACCCACGATGCAAAAATCGCACTAGCCTCAGCGGCACTATCGATTGGTCAGGCATCTATACATACAGAAATGATTGGCTGTGTTGAGGGGTGATACATTGGCGTCCTAGCGATTCCACCAGACCCACCGAGACTCTGACCAGGATAAAATATGCAGGCAAAGCAAATTCGGATGTAGAAAAACTTTATGCTTATATTTATGGGTCTCCTCCTCATATATATGAATCTCTTAATCCCTGATCTGCTCGTTCTATCTTACACAGTTCCATCTATCGACATTTATTGATGTGAGTTTCTAAGTGACGTGATTCAGTCAATTACTTACTCAGTTTGATCTGCTATTGACAGTTCCAGCGTAGCTTCATTCATCATCTTTACATTAGAGGACGATGGAAAAGCGTAGCGAGTTGAATTAACCAAATACTGATGTTAGAGGTGCACTTATACATTTTTTATGGCTTATTCTTAAGCAATTTTATTGGTACGTTGGTGAAACCAGAAATCATATTCGAATTGCTAGTTTACTTTCTCACGTTTGTCGAACATTTGCGACACATCAGCCGAAATATAAACAATAAGTTGTCTATATGGTCCAGTCATGGTAGCCTAGAAGAAGCTGTGGAAAAGGAATTACATTGTGCTGTACATGTGTAAACATAGCATTTTATATATATATATATATATATATACAGTATATACAGTATATACAACTTCCTAACATTGTGTTGGTTCCCCTTTTGCTGACCCGTTGAGGCATGAGCTGACACCTTTCTATCAGAACCAGCATGAACTTCTTCAGCAATTTCAGCTACAGTAGCTCGTCTGTTGGTTCGGACCAAACAGGCCAGCCTTCACCCCCCCCACATGCATCAATGAGCCTTGGTTGACCCTGTCGCTGGTTTACCACTGTTCCTTCCTTGGACCACTTTTGATAGATACTGACCACTGCAGACCGGGAACACCCCACAAGAGCTGCAGTTTTGGAGATGCTCTGACCCAGTCGTCTAGCCATCACAATCTGGCCCTCGTCAAACTCGCTCAGATCCTCACGCTCGCCCATTTTTCCTGCTTCTAACATCAACTTTGAGGATAAAATGTTCACTTGCTGCCTGATATATCCCACACACTGAGAGCAGGTCATAACTGCAGCAGTAATGAGGAATCCCCTTCTGGCATTCCCACCCTCGAATTAAGCCAAAGGACTTTAGTGCAGTGGAGCTGTTTTGCTGGAATCAGTGTTTAGTGTGATGAGGAATATGCTGTCAACTGGATTCCTCAAAACCAGCTAGAGATTTTGGTACAAGACAGTGGTAGCCTGAATGAAGCTGGAATATACAGAAATAGAATTGTATTGTACTGTACACGTGTAGATAGATATATGGGTGGCACGGTGGCTCAGTGGATAGCACTGTCCGCCTCACAGCAAGAAGGTCCTGGGTTTGATTCCTAGGTGGGGCGGTCCGGGTCCTTTCTGTGTGGAGTTTGCATGTTCTCCCCGTGTCTGCGTGGGTTTACTGCGGGTGCTCCGGTTTCCTCATACAGTCCAAAGACGTGCAAGTGAGGTGAATTGGAGATACAAAATTGTCCATGACTGTGTTTGATGTAACCTTGTGTGAACTGATGAAACTTGTGTAATGAGTAACTACCGTTCCTGTCATGAATGTAACCAAAGTGTAAAACATGACGTTATAATCCTAATAAACAGACAGACAGACAGACAGACAGACAGTTAGTTAGACAGACAGACAGATAGATAGTTAGTTAGATAGATTGACAGACAGACAGACAGGTTGATTGATTGATTGATTGATTGATACTTTATTGATCCCGAAGGAAATTCAAGAAATTAAAGATGCATAAATAAGATGATTAGTTCCCAGTTCTGCAGGGTTAATATAGACCTCTGGTAAAAACAAATCAGCACTTTTATTCACTGACACGTATACATATTTAAAACCACTTCATAAAGCACCTAGAATTTTTTTTTAATATATGGTTTACGTTCAAGATCCATAAACTGTGTTTGATTTGGCGTGGGTGTAGGTTAAACCACTCTAGTATAAAACGTACTTTATTAAATATAAATAGCGGAAATTGTTTTCTACTATAACATTGCTATACATGCTGTGTTGGATTTATTTAATCATTAAGTTACTTTAATTTCAAATAAGATAATAACAATACTATTAAAAACCCTTTTTATTTATCTGAATGTTAAATCAGTGCTGCTCCTGACTGGTATCCAGAGCTCCAGAGTTAAGCGCCGAAGTATTTTGGTCTCTATATTTCTCTTCCTCACTTCTTTCTGAGACACAGTGATGACATTTTCCTAATTAATTGGTCGGGCGTTGGAGTCCGCAGACCGGAGAAGCCATCCAGGGGCTAGAGTTCCCATTTTACCACTCCACACATATCCATTTTGAGGCACACCGGCCGTTCTACCTGGCTCCGGGCCCATGGCGTGAAACTCGAACCCAATCACTTCTAGCTGTCCATTTCAGTCGAATGGACACATGAGAGCTGGAACTATTCTGCGATCGGGGTGTACATCAGTCACCAGCGCATTACTCGGCTTGAGCGGTGCGGTAAAACGTCATCACAGTGCGAATATGAGCTGAATCTGCATTAGTGTGGAATAAGGTGCAGATCCAGGGTTACAGCTCCACGTGTATCTGTGTTTATCTGGATTTTCCTCCCTGTTTCACTTTTAAACTTGTGTTACAGCTCCAGCTTCTGAGAAATGGTGAGAATCAGAATCAGCTTCTCCCAGAGTCTAAAACGCTTCTGGTTGAAAATAAAGCTTAACGTGATTTAAAGAAGGAGACAGGAGCACTAAACTTCTCTTCATTATTACTGCTCATAAGTTCCTCCACTAATCACATTCCTCACTCGCTGTTTTACTACAATAAGTCACGCTAAGTTTTGTGCACCGCCGTCACACTTCATAGGAAATAACGGCACAGCGGCGCAGAAGCGGTTTTGTCACCTCTCATGTGAATGCGCCGGTACTGAACGGAATACGGTATTCCAAGATCAAGCATCTCCACCATTAAGAAGCGTCAGGAAACGATAAAGAACTAAAGCTAAAGTGCAGCTTTTATTGTATTTAACTTGTTTGTGTTATTTTCAGTGGCAAAAACAGCCCAATTATTTTACATGAGCCTAAAATACATGCAGTTCCACGGGACCATGGAACACATTAACAGGTTTCTCATACATCTTTATGGAAAAAAATACCTTGAAACTCAACGTCTTTTAAATTCGAAGCCCGAACCAACTGACGTTGAGTTTCAAGGTACCGCTGTAAAAGCAGGATGATTATAAATAGTTGTACAACAATATTCAAATTTTGCCTCCTGTCCTGCACGCTGACTTCTTTTTATAAAAAAATGAATTTAAATTTAATATTTTTCTATTTTAACAGCGAGTGAGGAATGTGATTAGTGGAGGAACTTATGAGCAGTAATAATGAAGAGAAGTTTAGTGCTCCTGTCTCCTTCTTTTACTACATTAAACCACATTAAGCTTTATTTTCAACCAGAAGCGTTTTAGACTCTGGGAGAAGCTGATTCTGATTCTCACCATTTCTCAGAAGCTCGAGCTGTAACACAAGTTTAAAAGTGAAACAGATAAACACAGATACATGTGGAGTTGTGGATTATTCCACACTGATGCAGATTCGTCTTGTATTCGCACTTTGATGACGTTTTCTCCTGGTATCTGAGGACACGTGTTTGTACTGCTGTGGTTCCTCCTCTCTCAGGGGAACAGTTACGTTTATTCAGGCCTTTTGAGACCTGCAGAGGATCTGGCTCTGAGCCTCCAGCCATGATTGGCATGTGAACCCCACAGGCCAGAGTCCTTATGTCCGAATATGTCTTGTAAAACACACACACTCTCTCTCACATACACACACACACACACTCACACACACATACATGCACATACACATAGACAGACTGACTAGCCAAGTATATCATCCATCACCACAGGTGCCTGCAGTTTTATAATCCACAAAGTCCCTGTGTGTGTGTCTGTGTGTGTGTGTGTCTGTGTGTGGGTGTGTGGGGGTGTGGGTGTGTGTGTGGTGGGTGTGACGGTGGGGGAATGTGGCCCAGGCTGTTGGACTAATGGACACATGACATCTGTACACCATGGCTTCTCTGTCACATCAATGCCAGGCCTTCAACTTTCTCTTTTTCACTTTCCCACCACAGGACTTTATCATTATTATTATTATTATATTTATTATTTTGCTATTTAATTTCTGCTTCTCTTACAGTTTAGCGTAGCCAATTCGCCTTCCACTTCTAGTGACCCCGTTGGCGTCCGAGGAGGGTATATTTGCCTGACACGCTCGTTCCGACACATGCCCAGTCCACCAACCCCCTCTTATATATAAAATAAAAGTAAACAAACCTAGTGCAGCATTGTAGTAAAAATGAAGTGAGATAATTACAGTTTCACTTTGAACTTTATATTCAAAGAACATAATTCTGTTCAATGCAGTGATGCACTAAAAATGAACAAAAATCTCCACTCACAAGTGGTGTAGCGGCTTAACTTGAATATAAAAAAACAAATAAGTTACTTAACAGCATTACAGTAAAACCTGAATACCAAAATAAAATGGAAAGTCACTCTTTTGTTATGAAGGAAAGCCAGTTCTTAAAGTGCTTGTATTGTGACAATGGTTTGATGGACGTTTCTACGCAAAGTGAATGTGTTTAGACCCTTTGGGGCTTCCATAGCGCATGGGATAGCGTGCTCGGCTCTGGCTGTCCGCTATTCGGAACAGAAGAAGTTAATAAAGTGTTAAATGCTCCCGAAATTTGTGAATATAGTGTGTATTTATTTCTTTATTAAGCGAGTGCATCACTACGGCGCTCGGTTACATAACTAAGCCAATCAGAGAGCTCGATACTGAGATGTCGTTCAGTCTTGTAACACGTAAACTGGTAAAAGCTGTACGTTATGGTCCTGAAGTTTTCATACTGGGATTAAAAGTGATTGTTTTGTAAACCGGAGTGATCCTCGACTCACACACCATATAAACAGTAAAATTCTACAGTAATGAACGCAGCTCTGCTCCCACCGCCTCGTGAAGCGCTCACATTACAGACGTTACACTTCACTGCTGGACTTGTTTCACTTTCCAGTTTAAAGTATTTCCACACAGCGGACATGCTGGCGTAAAACAAAAGATCGGGTTATGATCGGCATTAGTAAAGCCGATACCGATCAGTTAAAAATGCCTTGATCGGCCCCGATTCCGATCTGTGAGATCGGATCGGGACATCCCTAGTGCCTATTACTGCGATTTTCTTTCTTTTTCCTTACTTTGTTCTGTTCTCTGTTGCATGCTCAGTGTGTAAATGTACATCCTGGAGTTGGATATGGAGAATTTTAACCACAAATCAGCAAAACTTTTGTTAATTTGAGGGATGAGCTGCTCGCTCTATGAACAATGACTAACATCGCCAACATCCAGAGGAATTGATTTCTTTCTTTAATTTACTTTGGGATTAATAAAGTATCTATCTGTCTGTCTGACTGTCTGTCTGTTTATCTATCTGTCTGCCTTCCTTGTCTATCTATCTGTCTGTCTGTCTGTCTGTCTGTTTATCTATCTGCCTGCCTTGTCTATCTATCTGTCTGTCTGTCTGTCTGTCTGTCTGTCTGTGTCTATATTTCTACCTGCCTGTCTATCTATGTATATGTCTGTTTATCTATGTCTTTTTATCTATCTGTATATCTGTCTTATCTATCTATCTGTCTGTCTGTCTGTCTGTCTGTCTATCTACCTATAGTATATCTATCTGTCTATCTATCTATCTGTATATCTGTCTGTCTGTCTATCTATCTATTTATCTATTTATTTGTCTATCTATCTTTCCACCTGTCTGTCTATCTACTTGTCTCTCTATCTATCTGTCTGTCTGTTCATCTATCTATCTGACCAGTAGCACAGCTGAGATTCGAAGACTGGAAGTTTGTATATCCTTCTGCACGACTTTCTTATTTTAATGTCCGCTGGCAGCATAGTGGCCCGGTGGGTAGCACTGTCGCCTATAGCAAGAAGGTCCTGGGTTCGATTCCTAGGTGGAGCTGTCTGGATCCTTTCTGTGTGGAGTTCTGTGTGGAGTTTGCATGTTCTCCCCGTGTCTGTGTGGGTTTCCTCCCACAGTACAAAGTCGTGCAAGTGAATGAAATGTGATGAATGAAACCAAAGTGGAAAACATGACGTTAAAATCCTAATACATTTATTTGAATGTCCTCTTATACGTCATCGTTTCTGCCTTTCCAGCTTCTTACTCACGCTCCTGCATTACTCGGCAGTGTAACCGATTCCTGCACGGGTGCCCGTCTGTGTGTTCTAGGTTTAATTACACACGACTGTTTATGTTGGCGTTTCCGCCCCGCTCTGTTTGGAGAGGACTTTAAGATAAGTGTTAATTCCACTCTTGGCATATTGATTAGCTGTGCTGGGCGACTATGGTTTTATAGGCCCTGCTCAGCCTGAATAATTAATGCTTAACATATTTAATTAGTGAGATTTCCTTTAAACACAAAAAGAGTAATTGAGTTCCAACCACGGGGAGGGGTAAATCAACGACAGTGCCAGTCCTGCGCTGGTATATAAGGGTGTGTGTGAGTGTGTGTGTGTGTGTTGATTCACAGAGTTTAGCCTTACACTGGCACGGATCCTCATTACGAGCGGGTGGGTACCTTTCTTGGCAGAGTATCCCGAAGCATTTTGATATCCACTGATTGAATTGCTTGTTCTGAAACTGCGTCCATCTTATTGGGTCACGATGCCAAGTGTATGTTCCATTTCTATTTCTGCTCGTGTATCAGTGTACACAGGCCTCATACACACATTCTCTCTCTCTCTCTCTCTCTCTCTTTCTCACTCTCACTGGCCCATAGACTGGGTCAGGGAATCCAACCAAAACAACAGCTGATCTCCGTCCAGTCCCCGTCTCTCTGCTCCCGTCAGATCCAGGGACGTTTCAGAATGAAATGGAAAAATAAACAATATTATTCTTGGAGGTCTCTTTGTAGCTTGTCTTTAAGACACTCTGGGTCTGTCTGATAACCTAGTGAGCTGCCTTGCTGCCTACCTGATCAGCTGCCTCAGTAGAGAGGATTCTAATAAGACATCAAACTCATAAGGCAGATTATTTAGACGCACTACATAGACAGAGATTACCGCGATTACGTCACTGCAGTTTTTGCTTACTAAACTAAGACAGTTAGCTCAGTCCGGTCAAACCAATCGGCTCAAACCAACAGCTAACGTCTCCCTCCATGTACCAAAAATGGTTAAACTGTCCCTGATGAGCCTGAATTTGTGTCATAAATGATTAGGGCTGGCACCGATCTGATATTCTGTATCAGTATCAGAACGATATTGACCCAAATCACTGGATCGGATATCAGAAGAAAACAAATATGTAGTCCAATCTGATACTGTTGCTTAATGTAAATAACACTTCATGTAAATAAGGCCACTGTTTGTGTGTAAAGCAAATAACACACGAAGATACGTTCCAGCAGAGCGCCGTTTATTACCAGCTCACTCGGCAACTGCCGTAACAAGGTGCATCTTGATGGCATCATTAACATGTGCCACTGATCTACAACTCATCCACAACAGCCATCCAGAAATGAAAAAACACTGATCTACTAATCATCTACTACTGCCACACCTAAAAACACTGTTTAAACACAATAAAAATCATCTACTACTGCCACATCTAACAACACTGTTTAAACACAATTAAAGGGCTTTATAAATGATAAATCGCTCACCTGAGATAAAGAAAACCTATCTTGTCCCGGCTTGGAGATCTCTCACAACCTCAACCATAAATCCATCAGTGTTATGAAATAAAACAAACTGCACCGTTTCTCGTTTAGCCACAGACTCCTCTTCATAATCCAGCAGGTTTTTTAATAAGCGCGCTTTGGTTTTTAATCATCTAAAAACGTGACAGAACTTTAACGCAAAATCTCAACAAAACTCAATCAAATCCGCATCAATTCTAATTGGTCCATCGCGTTCGATTGACATTCACATCTTCCGATTGTAGACTCTTACGCCGTAAAGCGAGACGTGTCACGTGAATGATGATGTAGCTTCTGTATTTATTCCTTTAGAATATTAGTTGCACAGTCTGAGCGTTTAGAGAGCTAGTTTAATCATGGTGCATTGAGACGTGTATTATTACTGCTTAGTTGTTTGAGAGGAGAGATGACGTATCGGATTTGTATCGGTATCGACAGATACACAATTTGCAGTAGCGGTATCGGACATAAAGAAGTGGTATCGAGCCAGCCCTATAAATGACACTTGTGCACCTTTATACACATTAAACAGCACTGAGAATTTATTTACATTTATAAAGAACTCCGTTGGTTGCTCCACATTCGTCCGCCTTGTTTGTAGTTTTCTGTGAGAAAAGTCGTGCCGCACTGAATGCTGGGATTGCCTTAAGCGCTGAGGAGGCGTCGGACGCTCCCTCGTCATTCAGTCAGATCATCACTCAGAATTAAGGCGCCTCATTAGGAGCATTTTAAGGGATCTAAGCATTTAGACATGCCCTCTTCTCGGGAGTGTAGGATGACGTAAAATGCATCTGTATAGAGAGAGCGCTGGGTTTTCAGACAGACCATCTTAGTCAAAGCAAAGCATAGTCGTGACCCAATACAATGCAAGCAATTGAGTGTTAATAGTCTTGGTAAGTGATGGTTGGTCTTGAACCAGAAACCTTTTGATTACTACTACCATTGCTCTAGTAACTTCAGAGGTTTTGACAAGCAGACATGTTATAGTTATATTTTAAGGGCAGCGCTAACTCAGTGGTTAAGGTACTGGACTAATGCTTAAAGGGGTGTTGGTTCAAGCCCCACCACTGCCAAGTTACTGTCCTGTTGGACCCTTGAGCGCAAGTGAGTGAGTAAGTAAGTAAACCTTTATTTATATAGCACTTTTTTAAGACTAGCTACAAAGTGCTTCACAATCAATAAGATACGATATGAATAAAAGAAATAAAACAAAAATAAAACAAATAAAATACATATAAAACCAGAAAAACAACCCAGGTACATCCATGGGTGGAATAAAAACAGACATAAACCATCCAAACGGTGCAGCTTCATCTAATAAACAATAAAACATGAAACATCTAGGAAATCTAGAGTCCATTCTCAAAAGCTAAGGTATAAAAATATGTCTTAAGCCTTCTTTTAAAAATCTCCTTTGACCCAGCAAGTCTAATATCCAAGGGCAGGTATTCCACAACTTAGGAGCATACGCGGAAAAACGCACAGTCTCTTCCGTTTCCGCTTTGTCCTAGGGTCAACTAAAAGCCCCTGACTGGAGGACCTCAGAGCCCTGGCACCGGAATACGGAACCAAGAGGTCAGAAATATATTCTGGTCCATCACCATGCACCGCCTGGAATGTTCAAACCAAGATTTTGAACTGAACCCTAAAAGCGACAGGCAACCAGTGCAACGATGCCAGTATAGGGGTGATATGCTCCCGTCTTTTAGTCCTAGTGAGTACTCGGGCGGCTGCCCTTAACCCTTAATTGTTTAGAATGGTCACTTTGGATAAAGTTCAAGAAGTGGTGCTCAACCAAGAGGACAAACCTCAGAACTATTGGTCAACCAATCGTCAGTTTGAATTGACGAATCGACGGTGAAAGAATCTTAAAGCTGGATTAAAATTAAGTTAATTAAGTTAAAGGCAAAGGTACAGAGGTCCCCTTTTTTAATTACCAAGTTTGAACGTTCCTCCAGTCATAACGTTTATAAATGTAATACATTTGTTAGGCTCCATTTGATGTGTCAATAACTTTGGTCTTTATTGTTATCATGGCTTTATTTCCTCTTGAATTTTCGCTGAGTGTTGTATCATCCACATCCAGCACCATAATAAAAACAGCTGTAGCATCCTGAGCGTAAATCCTCTATGATATGATGAAGGATCTCCAGAACCTTCCACCAGGCTTCACTGTAGCACAAACATAAGCAGCACTTAAAGCTGAGCGATAAGGAGGAATGAAGCAGGGAAGAGGACAGTATTGATCAGGGCCAGTTCATTTTCTGGTGTCTCTGGTGAGTTGCTCTGTGGGAAATAGCTAGTTTGTCTCCTGTCACCGTGACTTCAGTGATGCTAGAAAGAGAACAAGCCTCCCGAGCAGATGAGACCCCTGAACTAGCTGCGTCTCAGTGGTGAAAAGTGATTTACAGCAGCGGTAATCACCTTTTTTGTGTAAGACCCCCCTGTGTTAAAAAAGGACCCTAGCAAGGATGACAAAAGGTGTGTTCTTGCACTTTGAAAATTCCATGAACCCATAATTAAGCTGATTTTAATTGATGAAGTGGTTTTTTTTTACTGGTGAACTGGTGGTAGGAGCTTCCTCACCTGGGTCTGCTTTATCAGGATCTGCATCAACAACTAAATCAGCATCTTCTGTGGGCACCACCCATTCGCCTTTGCACTTTTCTGGTGGGCACGTCAAACATTTGTCCATTCTCAAAGACCCAAAGTGGCTATAGGTAGTTTCAACAGATTTATATCATCACAAGAGATGCAGGTATTATTTAGGTGGTGGATCATTCTCAGCACTGCAGTGACACTGACATATGGTGGTGGTGGGTTAGTGTGTGTTGTGCTGGTATGAGTGTCCACTCACTGTCCACTCTATTAGACACTCCTACCTAGTCGGTCCACCTTGTAGATGTAAAGTCAGAGACGATCGCTCATCTATTGCTGCTGTTTGAGTCGGTCATCTTCTTAGACCTTCATCAGTGGTCACAGGACGCTGCCCACGGGGTGCTGTTGGCTGGATATTTATGGTTGGTGGTTTATTCTCAGTCCAGCAGTGACAGTGAGGTGTTTAAAAACTCCAGCAGCACGGCTGTGTCTGATCCACTCATACCAGCACAACACACACTAACACACCACCACCATGTCAGTGTCACTGCAGTGCTGAGAATGATCCACCACCTAAATAATACCTGCTCTGACCATTGAAGAACAGTGTGAAAGGGGGCTAACAAAGCATGCAGAGAAACAGATGGACTACAGTCAGTAATTGTAGAACTACAAAGTGCTTCTGTATAAAATGGACAGTGTAGTGTAGAAACAAGGAGGTGGTTTTAATGTTATGGCTGATCAGTGTATTTTAATAACAATTTGGGGCTCGGTGGGTAGCACTGTCGCTTCACAGCAAGAAGGTCCTGGGTTTGATTCCCTGGAGGAGCAATCCGGGTCCTTTCTGTCTTTCTGTAAATAGTTTGCATGTTCTCTCCGTGTCTGTGTGGGTTTCCTCCGGCAGCTCCGGTCTCCTCCCACAGTACAAAGACGTGCAAGTGCAAAATTGTCCATGACTGTGTTTGATCTTGTGTAACCAGTAACTACCGTTCCTGTCCTGAATGTTATGCCTGATCGGTGTATGCTTTATATCAATGATTTTATACACCCGTTAGTAATGGGTGTCACTGAAACATTTGAACATAATGATTAGAAGGCGCGTCCACATACTTGTGGTCCTATAGAGCATTTCCGGATTAGCCGTGTGATCCTGCAGGACGTTCCCTTATACTGCAGTATTGATTTTGTGTTGTGTGTTAAGGACGAGGCCTGCAGGGACTTGGCAGTGGTTGACGTGGTTAAACGGTCTTGGCTGTGGTCAGGCAGCCGGCTCTGTATCACCGCATGTCCACCTGCTGCTCTTTTACTCCTGAACCAATTGTTTTAAAGTGGCATTTCAATTCATTTGTGCGAGTGAAGGATTGAAGGTTTGATCTGTGAAGGTTTCCAACTCGTTTTGTAAGCTGTTTCACTCCAGTATTTCTGTCTTTACTCTTGTAGTGGAGGTTTTTGTGTCGTACATCCTACATTCATGGATTTTAACAGTTGGAATGATTGATTGATTGATTGATTAATCCCCAAAAGAGAAATTGCAGTGTTGCAGCCACAGTTCACTTACATTTCAAGCAGCACAAACCCATCAATTTAGTCTCATCTAATAGACTTAAGACAGTTCATATTAAATAAAATAAAAATAAAATAATGAAAATAAATAATGAAGTCCAGGTGGCGCGGTGGAATATTCCGCTGGCACACCAGCGCCGAGATCCTGAATTCCTCAGTTCGAAACTCGACGTTGCCACCGGTCGGCTGGGCGCCATCTAGCGGGCATGATTGGCAGTGCCTGCAGCAGACGCTAATTGGCCACCGCGTCTGCTAGGGGCGGGATGACCGGACTATGCGGGTGGGGTCTTCAAACGCTGTGCAAGGACCCTGATTAGCAGACAGAGGCGTCTGTGCAGAATGCATGGGCGAAAAGAAGGGGGGTCCACTAGAACTGCGCAGCAATATACCCACCTCGAACGCAATCGGGGACCCCCAACAGCAGAAGACAGATTTTGGAAGAAAATGCATAAATAAATAATGAAAAATAAAATCAAATGCACAAGAAATATAAAGATATAAAAAAATAACAAAAGCAAAACCTCAAGGACTATAGATTAAATGGTTTATAAACTAATTGACCCGCTAGTTCACTGTCTGGAACCTCTTTTTTCCGGTGGAAACACGCGGAACCGGTTCAAAGTCAAGTTCGGGAACCGGAACGGGCTCCGTGCTGCGTCGGTGGAAAAGGGGTAACAGAAGTCTTTCCACTACATTTCAGACTGTCACTGTGAGAATTGTAGTGCAAAGTTTAGACTTTATGCTTAGTATAATCTGAATATTACTATCATGCTGCTTGTGCATCAAATCCTCATAATCATATTATTCTTGAGGAAGCGCGACTGGAGTAGAAAGTACAGAGATAAGCAACACGTTTGTCATTAAGCTGTTACAGGATGTAAGCAGATAAGGAACAACAGTTAGTACAGAAGTGCTAAAACTGTAACGTGACTTGTTTATCAAATGGGGAGGCCTGGAATTTCAGGCCTGGAACATGTTAGACTTTCCCATATTACGTATACAATATGATACACGGCTGAGCTTCATTGGTTTGTATTCACTTTAAAAACCAAAGGGACGGCACCCAGATGGCGCAGCGGGATATTTAGCTAGCACACCAGCGTTGAGATTCTGAACACCCCTGTTCGAATCTCGACTCTGCCACTGGTCGGCTGGGCGCCATCTAGCAGGCACAACTTGCAGATGATAATGGGCCACCGTGTCTGCTGGGCGGGATGCTATGTGGTTGGGGTCCTTAAACGCTGTGTAAGGAACCCTGATTAGCAGATAGAGGCGCCTGTGCAGAAACCATGGGTCCGCTAGGACTGCGCATGGGTTGGAGGAGGAATGAGCAGCAACATACCCTCCTCGAATGCAGTCAGGGATCCCCAGCAGCGGAAGACAAATTGAAAAAAAAAAGAAAGCAAAGGAACGCTCAAAGATCACCGTTGCACGACGCTCTTGCGTTTTCGTGATGACATTGCACGACGTTCCGAATTAAGGGTTTAACCAACGGAGGTTCCTTTATAGCCCAGATCACGAGATTAGTTTGTAGGGAATACAAGGGCCCTGCTTAGGAACCCTTGTGGCTCTCGTTTCAAGATGTGTTCATCTTTGACTTGTATTTACATTTTTGGCATTTAGCAGACGCTTTTTTATCCAAAGCAACTTACAGTACTGTGACGGTATACAGTCTAAGCAATTGAGGGTTAAGTGCAATGGCAGTGGTGGGGCTTGAACCAGCAACCTTTCTATTACTAGTCTAGTACCTTAACCATTAGGTTACAACTGCCCTGTATTTATTATTATATTGGAGTGTACGCTTGGCATCTAACACATTTTCATTTACATTTTTAGCATTTAGCAGACGCTTTTATCCTGCGACAGTATATTATCTCAGCAATTGAAGGTTAAGGGCCTTGCTCAAGGGCCCAACAGTGGCAGCCTGGCAGTGGTGGGGCATTAACCAGTGGCCTTTCGATTACTAGTCCAGTACCTTAGCCACTAGGCTACAACTGCCCAACACATGGTGCAAGATGGTGCAGCACAGTTGATCCTAATTTAGGAAAAAGATTGCAGTGATTAACACGCTCAGTCCCTTAAATCGAATGATAAATAATCTTGTGTGATTCCTTGTGTTACTTAGAGGCTTTGGTTTGATCAGTGATGGAACGTCTTGATGTAAGTAGCTGAAGCCCCACTGGTGGAAATGAACGTTCACAGAAATCATCTTCTAAACGAACGGGTTGATCTTGTCCAGTTCTGAGCTTCGTCTGGACGCTTGATGCTTAAGGTCATTGCCTCGTAATAGCTTGTTGCCCTCACATTTAGCACAGTGACATTGAGGGCAGCTGTTCCAGTGGTGTGCTGCCCTGTCCCGTGCCCACCCCGAGCAGATGCCTGTCCTTCCTTAGTGCCTCCTCGCTGCCCAGAGGGACCAATTAGATCGTACACAGCTGCTGGCACGAGTCCTGCTGGAACCGAGAAGGAGGCTGGAAGGCGTGTAAGAAGAGAAGGACGCTAGTGTGGTTCCTCTGTCCTCACGACACCTGCTGGACTTCCAAGACTTGAGTGAATAGAGGGAGCTTAACATGTCCTGCTAGCTTAATTAGCAAAGTACCAGAACGCGTGACTCCTACAAGATCTAACCTTCTCCTCGTGAACTCCTGTACATGGGTAGCCTGGTGTGTCTGGGTCTGTCATTGGGTTTCCTCCAGACTGTGGGTGGAGCTAAAGTTCAAACCTGGTGCTCGTGTTTGACCTTCAGAACAAACTTTGTTTAAACTCTACACTGGTGTGACACCATGCTAACATAACCCAGTGCAGCCTTGTCCTTGTTCTTTTGCCTTTTATAATAATCTACAGTGATTATTAGTAGCATTGTTGCAGACCGCATGTTTAATTGGGATTGTAGACCAGGACTGACTGCAAAACAACGTTTCTACTTCAGTGATCTTCAACTTGGAAGGAAAGCAAGCTGTAAAATCCATGATCCAGCAAGCCTATCTCAGACCAGCCATAAGAGCATACACCTCAGAACTACCAAACACCGTACCATAAAAACAGATAGAATACCCAAAAACCTCCCAAAAAACAATGGGAACAATTTTTTTGTGCCTGCAACTGCCCCCTTGGTGGGTCAAGAACTTCTTTCAAACACGTCCTTCAGGCAGAATAAAATTCTACATGACGAACAACTACAAGGACGTCGTCACTTCAGTCTGTCCTCAAAAAAACTTTAAATTAATAGAAGCACTAGGTTGAAAATTAAACTCTCCACCCTTACAGTCACACAAACGGCACTCTCATTTCTACGTTCATGACCCAACACAAATGTTAATTCTTTTATACGTTGTCTGTTTTATCATCCCATCCAGGTCTGGGTTGAGATGGGTCTGGTTCTTTGGGCGACTAGAGCTGCCACTAACAACTATTTTTCTATCGATTAATCTATAGACTATTTTACCAATTAGTCGATTCATCTAAACGATTAATTTTCCTCCAAAAAATGTAATTCAGAATCTCATTTAAGCTTCTTTTATTTTAACAACAAACTGTACGCCATAATAATATAACACAGAACTAAATGTACACAGAGTTTATGTCCATATTATCACATTCTGACGTGCTCCATATTGAACAGAGTGCAGCACGTGCTTATGGCATTCAGTACACAAAGCAAAGTGCTTAAACTTATAGCAGCAATAAAATAGTTAGATGTAGCCACGTCTCATTAAGTCCAGCAAACAGTAAAGACAGAATGAGCCCAGATTCTAACCTACACATTCACTCAACACTTACTTCACATTATAAACCATGTAAACAAAGCGGTGAGTGTTCGAACGCATTCACATGAGAAGCTTTTTGTGCTTTCGCGCAGCTGTCTAACTGAACTCGCTAAGAAATACGGTATTCCAAGATCTCCACAATTGAGAAGCTTAATGAAACGATATAGACGTGCAACATGGCACTGGTGCTGCTGTGGTACCATCAAAGCTCTGCACAGTGAACAAACCACCTTTTAGTTTTGTGCCAGTTTTAAGTATCACCAAACTTTTGATGATTTGGGTTTTGGAAAACGTTTAGCTGTTCTTTGAAAGCTCTACAATCGACTCTGACGCTTAATGCCGCCAACCAGTGACTGGACCAAATACGACTGAGGTCATGCACGCAGCAAGTAGTGCTGAGGGAATCATATGAACGCTTATATGAATGGAAATATCGTAGAAATTAAGTTTTAAAAATGATGCATCGACGCATCAACCAGGTCGACCAATCGCGGCAGCCCTTCCCCAGACAGGTCACCACTCCATCACAGGGCACAAATGTTAATGAGAATTAAATTATATACTGTATGATTAACTTTTAATTTCAATAATTGTTACATTATGGGTGGCTTGTGTGTACACTTTTTGGTTGCAACTCATCAGCTGAGAAATACTAGCTTATATATTGTGATTTCTGTGACTCATAATAATATAATCATGGACCGTAATCATTTTAGCCATTATGCATTCATTACAGCTAAATGTGCTTTGTAATATAAGTGCCTACCACTGCCCAAAGTTTTAGCTAGACTTTCCCATGATACATACGATACAATATGATACATGGCTGAGCTTCATTAGTTTGTCCGGGCGGCACGGTGGCTCGGTGGGTAGTACTGTCACCTCACAGCAAGAGGGTTCTGGGTTAATCCCTAGGTGGGGCGGTCCCGGTCCTTTCTGTGTGGTTTGCATGTTCTCCACGCGTCCAGGTGGGTTTCCTCCGGAAACTGAGCTTCATTAGTCACATCTACAAGGTGGACCAACTAGGTAGGAGTGTCTAATAGAATGGACAGTGAGTGGACACGGTATTAAAAATTCTAGCAGCGCTGCTGTGTCTGATCCACTCATACCAGCACAACACTCTGTGGTGGTCCTGTGGGGGTCCTGACTATTAAATAACAGGGTAAATCACATTTCATGGCAGTTATTAAATGACACTCATAAATTGAATGATAGAATACATAGAAGCTACAATACACATCACAGCTACCTTAACAGTTGAATGTAAACCAGCAGTGGTGCGAGCCTTCATGTTCCGTCTAGAATGCCAAGCCATCGAAGATACCAGAAAAATATTTTACAGAGACACTAATATGAAAGACCTCTTCAAACGCAATAACCCACAAAAAAAAATCCAGAATTTTTTGAATGACCTAAAGATTAAAGCCAAATATAGTACATTAACTTTCACACTTAGCTTAAACTTGGTTTTGAGCCCACCTCTAATGCCATGTACATAACCTAATTGAGCTGGAATGGCAATAAACACAAACAAACAAAAAAAAATCATGTTCTGTCTCAAAAACTAAAATTCTCCTCTGCGACCACAGAATTGGTTGTTAGTCAGTTACCTGAGTCGTGTTTTTAGCTGCTTTACACTTCCACATCTTGGACATGTTGACTAAGCGATTGCTAACTGAATTGCCGTAGGATCGCTAGGATGCCTCGTAGTTCAGATTACCAGTAAATGCGAGACACTTGGATGCTACACGAATGAAAAACGTTAAATTGCTAAACACAAACCTTATTACATATTACACAGGAAACAATGCGATTTCCACGGCTGTGAATTGGGTAGGGCCTTAACTGTAATACTGGAGTGTAAGCTTGGTGCCTAACACACACACACACACACACACACACACACACACACACACACACACACACACACACACACACACACACACACACACACACATACATACATACACACACATACATACATACACACACGGTATGATAGGATGATTAATGGTTCCTGTGGACTAAGAAACTGACCCCTTATAGAGTGTTAGGTGCCCTTTATGGCAGACAGGTGGTTGACAGATGAAAAGTGTGTTAAGTTATGTGAGAGCGTTCGACTTCTAGCGGACACACACACACACACACACACACACACACACACACACACACACACACACACAATCACCCTGGAGTGTTCGTGTCACCCTGGAGTGTGATGTTCCATGTAGTGAAGTGCATGTTTGAGTGAGCTATGAATGGACACACGGACACTTGTGGTCACGCATGTATTTATAGATTTTCTTATATAATTATAATGTGTGTGTGTTTAGAGAAATAAGGAATTTATTCCCATCGGCCCTTGCCGTGGCACATGGGGCTGGTTGGCATGCGTTGATTGGGTGTTTGTTTCCATGACTATTGGGCGATGGTGATAACTGACAAGGCCGAGCTTGAGTTTGATTTCACGGACGCAGGACAGGTGACTCTCGAGCGTTCCTTCATCTCTCATCTCCTTCATTAAGACTCTCCTCGGTCAGTCGTCGCTTCTCCTGTTCGTCCGTCAGCGTCACGAGGCACTACGAGTATTTCCGCGCTCACGTGGGACCGGTTGGCATCGTACAAGGTCTCTGCGCTTCAGGAACTCTTCCGGATGGATTGCACCTTCTTTTTAGGGAGGGGCGTTTTGGTCGGTCGGACAAAGAAAGCAAGCGAGAGTCGGGGTGCTCGGATTTCACGCTTTAATCCCGTGTTGTCGCGACCGATCATTAATAATATTTACACGTACTTGGGTACTCGGGCGCTCGTGTTGGGAGCACAGATCTGATGCGCGCTATCTTTTCACATTAGTGGGTATTTAAAGTGGCGTGAATCTAAACTAAAATTGAACTTGGTTGCTTATGCGAGACAACAAACCACCCGCCGAGTTGTCCGAGCAGGGCTGAACCCTCTCAGCATCACGTGATCTTTTTTATTATTTTATTTATTTATTTTATTTTTGTTTTCAGTTTCCTACTTTAAAATTTAACAGAAATCTAAAATCCTACTCTAAAATTCAAGGTCCTTACAATATATATAAGTAAAAGCCCCTAAATTTAATACACTAGAACTCTAAAATTTCTTGCTCCTTTTAAGGATTTAATCAAAGGCGTATTTACACACTTTGGTTACATTCATGACAGGGCAGAAAGGTACAGGTTACCCATGATTCATCAGTTCACGTTCCTATGTAGTGTGGCAGTGACGCTTAGCTTGCCACTGTTCTTCCCTAAGTGGCGCACTGAACACCTTTGCCGCACTGGGCTCACGATTTTGTGCTTGCCGTGACGCTCATAGTTAACCTGATTGAACTTTGAGCCAGTTTGCCGCTGACTTTTTCAAAGCTCCTCCAATGAGACGAACTGTTTGATACGACGCAGTAAAAGCGACTCAGTCCGTTACTGTAGTAAAACAGCGGGTGAGGAATCTGATTAGTGGAGGAACTTATGAGCAGTAATAATGAAGAGAAGTTTAGTGCTCCTGTCTCCTTCTTTTACTACATTAAACCACGTTAAGCTTTATTTTGAACCAGAAGCGTTTTAGACTCTGGGAGAAGCTGATCCTGATTCTTATGATTTCTCAGAACCTCGAGCTGTAACACAAGTTTAAAAGTGAAACAGGGAGGAACATCCAGATAAACACAGATACATGTGGAGCTGTAACCCTGGATCTGACACTTATTCCACACAAATGTAGATATACGTATAATTAGAATATAATCACTGTGTAAGCACAGCGTAAAACATCTAAATAAATAAATAATGGCGTGTTGAATTGTATTGTGATTGCGTCTTGCCTCCTGTTGATTTCGGCTGGGAACGCCCGGTGCGCTTACACCATACCTCACTGTGCAGCTGCGATTGCTCCACAACAGCATGTGCTGCTATGAATGCTGGTCCGACAGCTGGACCATAACACAGCCACTGGGAATCCAGTTCAGAATGTGCAACAAGTTTTGCAGCACTGGGTTCACTGGGATACCTGACAGTGCTGGAGCCAATAAAACTAGAACTGGTTTCATAATCCTCATTCTGTCTTGTTTCTGTCCTATTTATAAATTTTTTCCTAAATGTTTTCCCAATCTTGTCATATCTAATTACCGGAGCCGTATTTTGGACCTTTTCTGCAATTTTCCAATCCTGATCTCATGAGGTTGATTCTTTCACCCACAAGAGGCTGGGGGGGGGAATCACGTACAGAGGGTCATGCACCAATCTCCGTTATCCCTCGTCTCTGTGCAGGCGCCATCGATCAGCCAGCAAAGGTTGTAATTGCAGCAGTTATGAGGAACCAATCATTGTCTGTATAGTCGCCCGGCCTGTTGGTAGTGGATCTGGGATTCGAACTAGCGTGTTTTCCCACCTAGCTATCTAAGCGCCCAATGTTTTTCTTACTCATTACCCATGTTCATCTTTGTTTTGCTTATTAAGATTCACCCTTCATTTGTAAAAAAATATGTATTATTTTTATTTATGGATTTATTTATTATTTTTAACCAATGCTTGTTTGTTTATTATATTTTTATTTATTATTAATATGTTTATTTGATTATTTACTTATTATTTTATATATTTATTTATTTTAACCACTGTTTGCTTGTTTATTATATTTATTATTTATTTATTTTAGCCACTGTTTGTTTGTTTATTTTTATGTATTATTTGTTTATTTACTTATTTTATTTATTTTTTTAACCACTGCCTGTTTGTTTATTATATTTATTTGTTTTTTTACTCATTTATTTATTTTGATTTTTATACTTATTTTGGTTTGATTGTTTATCATTTTTATTTATTATTTTTATATGTATATATTTTTTCTTATTATTTTATTTATTTTTTTAACCACTGTGTTGGGTTGTTTATCTTTTTTGTTTATTTTTATTTTATTAACTTATTAATTATTTATTTATTTACTTATTTATTCATTTTAACCACTGCCTGTTGGTTTGTTTGTTTGTTTGTTTATCATTTCTATTTATAATTTTTATATGCATTTGTGTTTGTTTGTCTTTTTTTTTTTTGTTTTTTTGTTTTTTTTGTTTATTAATTTATATTTAACCACTGCATGTTGGTTTGTTTGTTTATTATTTTTATTTATACATTTATTTTCATTTATTTATTTATTTATGTATATTTGGACCATTGCTGGCTTAGCAAAATAAACCCTTAATCGTTGTGCCGCTGCCCCAGTGGGAATCAGAAGATGAGCTCGGGGTGGGGGGGTTGGTTGGTGGTGGGGGGGTTGGTTGGTGGTGGTGGGGGGTGGGGGGGGGGGGGGGGTTTATAGCAATAACAGGGGGTCTTGCTGTCAATAATAAGATTAATGATGTGACAGAGATGCCAGAATAAAGAATGGAAGTGCAGTTAGCTGGAATTAGTTGTCAAATTTGGAGGGGATCAGAGAATGGGGGGGGTAACACAGTTTGATAATCCCTAAGCGGATACTTTTTTAATGGGGTGTCACTGCTACCCTGTCACAGGAATGATGGAGGTGAGGATGTTTGGATGGGTGATTAAACAAGTCAATTCCTGCTAGGTGGGCAAATTTCACTACCTCTAAATTACAGAGACTAAAATTAAAACACATGTTGGATGATAGTGTTGGAAGGAATTGAAGTGTGAATGCCAGCCAGGCTTCCTTTACTATTATTAGGACCTGACCTTACAAAAGGGTGCAAATTCCCACAGATACACTCCAGAATAAAAGAATAAACACATGGTTGTCAGGAAGACTGATACTAAATACAAACAAAAAAGACTGATACAACATATTGTACGTTTCCTGTTGTGCTTGTTTGGTGCACTTGTTGGTGCAGCAGCCTAATGAGTTTCCGAGCTCTTGAGTTTAAACTTCAGCAGTGTTTCTGACCAGACTGATCATCCTACAGAAATAAGCAATTACTGGGACTGGTTAAGAAGCTAACATGAGTGGTGGACGATTAACATGGGGTACAGTATGACTTTCCTTGTGGAAACCCATCTGCAGCTCTTCCCAGACTAAATGGGTGGGGGAATGTGGAATAATGAATAATGAACGTTATGGAATCAGAAAAACCCTAAATTGGAAGAACAAGAGGTAAATGTAGAATAATAGTAATAATAATAGTGATAATAATTATAATAATAATAGTGATAATTATATTAATAATAATACTGATAGATAATAATAATAATAACAGTGATAGTTGTATTAATAATAATACTAATAGTGATAATATTAATACTACTACTACTACTAATAATAATAATAATAGTGATAATGAAAATAATAATAATAATAGTGATAACAATAATAGTGATAATTTATAGTGATAATAATAATAATAATAGTTATAATTATATTAATGATGATGATGATAGTATAGTGATAATTATATTAATAGTAATACTAATAGTGATAATAATAATAATTATGATAATAATAGTGACGATAATAATAAAAATAAAAATAATACTGATAATTATAATAGTGATACTAGTGATACTAATTATAGTGATACTAATTATAATAATAATGATAATAATAATAGTGATGATAATAATAATAATAACAATAATAATAAGTGATAATATAATAATAATAGTAATAGTGATAATAATAATAATAATACTGATAATAATTATAATAATAATGATACTAGTGATACTAATTATAGTGATACTAATAATAATAATAATAATAATAATAATAATAGTGATGATAATAATAATAACAATAATAATAATAGTGATAATAATAATAATAATAGTGGTAATAGTAATAATTATAATATAATAATAGTGATGATAATGATGATAATAATAACAGACATTATAGTAATAAGAATTGTACATGTAAAACGTCTTGTCATGGCATTATTTATTGTTTGGGATGAGTACTGAAGAGCTTTAATCCACAGTTAAACCTCTTTGTTAAACTTTCAGAACAGTTAGAAGTTCCTCTGTAGGGACCCTCTTACAGCCAAAGATCAGCCAGAAAAACAACACGGGAACCTGTCAGGAAAATAATCGTGTGTGTGACAGAGAGCGATCGCTAAAGCCGGAGCTCACGCTGGCGGGCGGGCGGACGGGCGGAGTCGACGAGTAAATAATCGGCGGCGCGTTCCGGTGCAGGCTCAGGACTGGCTTGTCTGAAGGCGATAGATGAGTCCACTGGCCTGATTGTAAAGCCCAGCAGGTTGTGTTGGTTGAGTGAGTCTGCACCGAGTGGGGTCTCAATCTTCCCCCTAATAGGCCACTGACAGATCCCTGCCACAGACACACACACACTCACACAAACACCTATAAATAAAAGGCTCCTGACAGGCACCAGCGCCTTAGCTTTGGCACATAGCGCTCAACATGGTGGCGACGGCGTGCAGCCGTGTCATTAAACAGCAGGTAAGGCAGAACAGTATGGGGAATAACTCCATAAGGGGTTCGGGTGTGGAAGGCACCAGTTCCCCGATAAACTAGATCTGTCATTCGCAGGGACGCCCGACTGACTCCCGCTGCAGCACAGACGGGTGCTGTGTTTAAAAAAAAAAGCACCTCAAGCCAGTCATGTAATCCTACAAGCTCACACACATGCATACAGTACATACCAGGGTCCAGATTCACACCCACACCCCTTAAACATCCACACTCATGAGTCCAGTTGTAGTGTCCAGCTGAAACAATCAATCACCTCCCTGTAGAACAGATAGACGGACTGTCCTGTTTCCTTAACACACACACATTTTCGGCGTTCAACCAACTTACAGTACTGTGACAGTACACAGTCTAAGCAATTGAGGGTTAAGGGCCTTGCGCAAGGGCCCAGCAGTGGCACGTGAACCCATGACTTCTTGATTACTAGCCCAAAACCTCTAGGCTACCACTAGGCTTGGTTGTAGGGCAGCTCTTGGTGAGTTGGTCAGTGAAAACTTTGGACACACACACTGCAGAGATGTGATGATTGCTAGATTCCAGTGTATTTCAGAAACACATCAGATGTTCTCTTCCACCCTGAGCACATGATCCTACAGGCCTGCACTTCTCATGTTTTCTTTATTTGTTAATTATCATAAATCTTTATTTAACAATTAAATGTACAAAGAAAAAATTCAAGAAGTCTGGAGAAACCACCGTTAAAAATGTGACTTTTGAGACCCAGGATTATGAGAATATATAGCCAAATTGGCTTAGAAGTACTTCGTAAAACTGTTTTCACTTAACACAGTCCACCACATCTGGACTCTTATCAGCCAAAGGATTCAAAAGCCTAAATCTGTCATTAGTTGTCCCAGATTTTTTAAGGTTGGTCAGTGAAAATGGAATATTGGAAATATTTATTCTTGTCATCCATTACATTAAAATAAACAAGCGAACAAATCACATTTTTAAAATTATTTCCTAAATTTTTTTAGTGTTTTTATTTATTATTATTATTATTATTGCTATTATTATTACTGATATCACTATTATTATTATTATCATTATTATTATTATTATTGCTATTATTATTACTGATATTACTATTATTACTATTATTATGATCATTATTAGCATTATTATTATTATTATTGATATTGATTTTGTTATTATTGTTATTACTATTAATGATATTATTATTATTATTACTGTTGTTATTATTATTATTACTGATATTATTATTATTGATATTATTTATATTATTATTATTATTATTGATATTATTAGTTATTATAATTATTATTATCACTATTATTATTGATATTATTATTATTATTATTGATATTAGTTATTATAATTATTATTATTACTATTATTATTGATATTATTATTATTTGTTTTTATTTATTATTATTATTATTATTATTATTATTATTATTTCTGTTATTATTATTATTAACCAACTTATTTATTTTGCATTTCACCTGCATGTTCCCTGTGTTCAGTAACCAAGCCTATTACTATTATTTTATTTCTTTATTTCTTTCTTTCTTTCTTTATTTATTCATGTATTTATTTATTATTTCTGGACTATACATAAATGTCCCATGTTTTCAGTAATTGAGCTTGGAACATATTACAATTAATTATTGATTTATTATTTCTGGACTATATATAAATGTCCCGTGTGTTCAGTAATTGATGTTGGAACTTACGATTATTTTATTTATTTATTGTTTCTGAACTATTCAGTAACGGATGTTGGAACTTGTTACGATTCGGCGTATTATCGTGTTGTAAAACTTTTTAAAGAGACTAAAAAATGACTGAAAGCTTCTCCGCTGCGTCAAATAACTAGTGCAGAATTTCTGTAAGTAATTTCGTTCTCCCGCTGACTTGTCTAAAATGCTAAATGGTACCTGGTGAGAATAAATCTTTGGGGTTTTTAGCGTCGGCGTGAAAAGGGAGCGCGCAGGAGCCGCCATGCAGAGTCCATCTTTTACTCAGCCTGCATGCATGCATGACACCTTCGCCCAGCCACCCATAAAGCAGCATGATGGATAAATGAAGAAATAAAGAAATAAATAAAAGACGGTACAGTTCTCCTCACCGCCGTTCTGTCCTCTCCTCTCTTCTGATGGATCTGTGAAATGTGTAATGAATGAGACTGAAAGAGAAAGAGGAGACGGGAGAGGAGCTGAGCGTCGACACAGACACAGGATTTGATTTATTAGGCTGATCAGGATTCAGTCTTTGTTTTTCCTTCATTTTTACACGGGCAGCTTATTAACGAGCTCCTGACAGTGAACAGGTACGACAGGTCAGTGGGGACGTGTGACCCCGAGGTCTCGGTTAGTGAGTACAGGGGCACGGTGGGTTCCACTGTTGTCTCAAAGCAAGGAGGTCCTGGGTTCAATTCCCAGGTGGAGCGGTCCGGGTTTGTTTTGTGTGGAGATCCTGTGATGGACTGGTGCCCTGTCCAGGGTCTTTCCTTGTGCCTTGCGCCCATTAAGAACTGTGATAGGCTCCAGCACCCCCTCAACCCTGATTAGAATAAACGGCTTAGAGAGTGAGGGAGTGGGTGGGTTGGTGAGTAAGTGGTGGGTGAGTGAGTGAGTGATTTACTTGCACTTTTGCCCAGTGAATCAGTTCGGGACGTTTAATCTGATCTGGTGGAAGTTTCACCCCTCTTTAGGATGTACATATTGGACACATGCAACACATGCGACATATTTTATCGGTTGGGGCATCAGTGCACTCTCAGTGCCAGTCCCAAGCCTGGATAAATAGGTGATTTATTTATTTTCTTGAACCTTTATTTAACTGATAGGATTTAAAAAATCAGAAGTGGATTTTATGCTGATTGTGGTGCATACAAGGACACGTTCTATTCCAATTAAGACGTTATTCAGATTATTAATGAATTATCTGCATGTAAACATGGCTATTTATTTATGTTTGTTTTTTCTACAGGCTCTTCTTTTGCGTCCGTTCAGAGTGCAGCATCTCACAGGGTGATCAAAACCCGCTACAAGATCGACACGCGCAGGGCACCACACCCAGGGTACCACAACTCAGCCCTGTCCTACAGAGTCAAGAGAGTCCAGTCAGCCAGGTACGTTTTACTCTCACCTCCACCACACTTCACTGGGTATTATTTCCTTTTCATGTCTTTATTTTTGCTTTTATTTTTTTAGAAATGCAGCTTGTTTTTATTCTCATCCTCGTCGGTCACACTAGTAGCAAAACTTGAATGTTTTCTAAAGATTTATAGTCGATCTTTGAAAAAGCAGCAGTTGATTTTAGTCCTCCGTAAACAAATGAACAAATCACATTTATTTAGATTATTTCTTTAATTTTTATTGCTTTCATTCCTTTTTACTATTATTATTAAATAACTTATTTATTTTGCATTTCACAAAATATCTCAAATATATATAAATGTCCCGTGTGTTTTATTTATTTTTACAAATGTCTGAACTGTATATAACCCCCATGTCCATTAATAGAGCTTGGTGCTTACTATGATTTATTTTATTTTATTATTTTATTTTATTTATTTATTTATTTATTTATTTTTCATTTTATTTTATTTTATAAAATGTCTGAACTATATATAACACTGTGTCCATTAATAGAGCTTGGAGCTTACTATGATTTTATTTATTTTATTTATTTTATTTATTTTATTTATTTTATTTATTTTATTTATTTTATTTATTTTATTTTATTTTACACTATATATAACCCCCTTGTCTATTAATAGAGTTTGGAGCTTACTATGATTTTATTTATTTTATTTTATTATTTTATTTATTTTATTTTATTTTATTATTTCATTTTATATCATTTTATTTTATTTTATTTTATTTTTTATTTTATTTTACAAAATGTCTGAACTATATATATAACCCCCGTGTCCGTTAATAGAGCTTGGAGCTTACTATGATTTATTTATTTATTTATTATTTCTGAACTCGGCGTATTGTCGTGTTCTAAAACTTTTTAAAGAGACAAAAAAATGACTGAGAGCTTCTTCACTGCGTGGAATAATTGCATTGTTCTGAACTACAGACCTGAATAAAACCCCGTCTAACAGAGCTGGAAAAGCACGGTAATAAAACATGAACTAACTGACTGGCCTTAATAACCTGACGAGACAGAAGCTCCTCATCACGGCTAATATTATGACAGAGGGAAGGTGCTGCTCATAACGGGAATTATTACTCGCACTATAAACATCTCGCTATAATATAATTCCCGGGCCAATGGGGATACACGGCAACTGAAATCCTTCAGTTTAATGATAATGGCCTGTATAAGCATAATAAAATAATCTAGTGCAGATGGAATGTCTTTATCTGTCATTTATACATACAGTGTATCACAAAAGTGAGTACACCCCTCACATTTCTGCAGATATTTAAGTATATCTTTTCATGGGACAACACTGACAAAATGACACTTTGACACAATGAAAAGTAGTCTGTGTGCAGCTTATATAACAGTGTAAATTTATTCTTCCCTCAAAATAATTCAATATACAGCCATTAATGTCTAAACCACCGGCAACAAAAGTGAGTACACCCCTTAGTGAAAGTTCCTGAAGTGTCAATATTTTGTGTGGCCACCATTATTTCCCAGAACTGCCTTAACTCTCCTGGGCATGGAGTTTACCAGAGCTTCACAGGTTGCCACTGGAATGCTTTTCCACTCCTCCATGACGACATCACGGAGCTGGCGGATATTCGAGACTTTGCGCTCCTCCACCTTCCGCTTGAGGATGGCCCAAAGATGTTCTATTGGGTTTAGGTCTGGAGACATGCTTGGCCAGTCCATCACCTTTACCCTCAGCCTCTTCAATAAAGCAGTGGTCGTCTTAGAGGTGTGTTTGGGGTCATTATCATGCTGGAACACTGCCCTGCGACCCAGTTTCCGGAGGGAGGGGATCATGCTCTGCTTCAGTATTTCACAGTACATATTGGAGTTCATGTGTCCCTCAATGAAATGTAACTCCCCAACACCTGCTGCACTCATGCAGCCCCAGACCATGGCATTCCCACCACCATGCTTGACTGTAGGCATGACACACTTATCTTTGTACTCCTCACCTGATTGCCGCCACACATGCTTGAGACCATCTGAACCAAACAAATTAATCTTGGTCTCATCAGACCATAGGACATGGTTCCAGTAATCCATGTCCTTTGTTGACATGTCTTCAGCAAACTGTTTGCGGGCTTTCTTGTGTAGAGACTTTAGAAGAGGCTTTCTTCTGGGGTGACAGCCATGCAGACCAATTTGATGTAGTGTGCGGCGTATGGTCTGAGCACTGACAGGCTGACCCCCCACCTTTTCAATCTCTGCAGCAATGCTGACAGCACTCCTGCACCTATCTTTCAAAGACAGCAGTTGGATGTGATGCTGAGCACGTGCACTCAGCTTCTTTGGACGACCAACGCGAGGTCTGTCCTGAGTGGACCCTGCTCTTTTAAAACGCTGGATGATCTTGGCCACTGTGCTGCAGCTCAGTTTCAGGGTGTTGGCAATCTTCTTGTAGCCTTGGCCATCTTCATGTAGTGCAACAATTCATCTTTTTAGATCCTCAGAGAGTTATTTGCCATGAGGTGCCATGTTGGAACTTTCAGTGACCAGTATGAGAGAGTGTGAGAGCTGTACTACTAAATTGAACACACCTGCTCCCTATGCACACCTGAGACCTAGTAACACTAACAAATCACATGACATTTTGGAGGGAAAATGACAAGCAGTGCTCAATTTGGACATTTAGGGGTGTAGTCTCTTAGGGGTGTACTCACTTTTGTTGCCGGTGGTTTAGACATTAATGGCTGTGTATTGAGTTATTTTGAGGGAAGAATAAATTTACACTGTTATATAAGCTGCACACAGACTACTTTTCATTGTGTCAAAGTGTCATTTTGTCAGTGTTGTCCCATGAAAAGATATACTTAAATATCTGCAGAAATGTGAGGGGTGTACTCACTTTTGTGATACACTGTATGCACATGTACATTATTAATGTTTTAAGGCTTAATGTAATTAAGGGATTGAATTAGATTCAGATTTCAGTGGTAGTACAGTCCTGGTTATCTGCTCTACCAAATACAATCAGCTTTGTCTGAGGGAGGGAAGGTAGGATTGGGATTCAGCTGGCTTCCATTAGGGGGCGCAACAGCAGATCATTTGTCTGTTCAATTTGGAACAGTTTTTTTCTGACCTAACCCTCTTATTTACCCGGTCTTGGGTCCAGCGCTTGTAATACTTGGTTATATTACTGGTTGCAGCCATAACAGCCTCAACTTTGCTGTATTACTGCCCTGAACCCAGTCATTCCGGGAAAATGGACTAACCAAGACCCTGATGAGATAAAGTGAACATGGAAGAGGGCGGCTTGGTGGGTAGCACTGTTGCCTCACGGCGAGAAGGTCCCGGGTTTGGTCCCCAGGTGGAGCGATTCGGGTCCTTTCTGTGTGGAGTTTGCATGTTCTCCCCGTGTCTGCGTGGGTTTCCTCCGGGAGACGTGCAAGTGAGGTGAATTGAGATGAAAGACTTGATATTAAAATCTTAATAAATAAATAAATAAAAATTCAGAGTGTGAGAGGTTCAGCAATAACTATCAATGATGAAAAGTAGAACCTAGTGGTGAGTTACTGGACATCATGTCCAAACTGGATGCAGGAAGGATTTATGGAGATTGTAGAGACGTGGTAATGAAGGGGCCGGTGATATCTCAGCGGTTAAGGTACTGGACTAGTAACCAGGAGGGTTCAAACCCCACCACTGCCAAGATGCCACTGTTGGGCCCCTGAGCAAGGCCCTTAACCCTCAATTGCTCAAAATTGTGTTCAGTCATAATTGTAAGTCGCTTTGGATAAAAGCGTCTGCTAAATGCCGAAAATGTAAATGTAAATGAAACGCAGCCGTTGATCACGTTAAAGTAGATTGTAAATGTAATAAATGTGTTAGAATTGTGTAGCGACTGAGTCTTGACAGATTCTAAAAGGTAGTGCACCAATACTCGACTCAAAATGTACTAAACGTTACCCCAGTCTGACTGGTGACTATGAGAAGTTACGTCTACTTAATAGCATAAATGAATCACTCTTCTGTACGGGTGTAAATATTTTACACTTACTGTTATAGAGAAAATATGATCAGCACAGTGAAATATCTCCACCTCACTGGTGCATCCGTGTAGAAGAGACAAGCACTGCACACATGACATTAAATGATTATAATTTTCTCTCTTTTATATTAAAAAGGGAGAGAGGGGCATGGTTACAGAATCATGCCCTTATGACTTGCCATTAATGACCCCCAGCCCCCGTGATTGACATGACGGTCGCCTCGTCGAGCGCTAATTCGCTCCAGGTGGAAGGGTTTCAATTTATCGCGGTTTCGTTCTGACCGATTTGGCAACCCGACTCGAGCCGGCCCACTGTTCCGCCCACGCACTTTTCGGATATCCGGCCCCAGCGATAGCGGGCCCCACATACGCCGCATGGCTAAAATACGTAGAAACCTTTTCACCCCATTCAACACCCTGCTCAGACCTAATCATCCAACCTCACTGATGCTCTGATGGCTGAACTGAATCAAATCCCAGCAGTCATGTCTCAAAATCTGGTCAAAAGAACTTTTCAAGAAGGTTGAGGCTTTTATGGCTCACCTGGAGAAAACCCACAAGGACACAGGGAGAACATGCAAACTCCACACAGAAAGGACCCTGACCACCCGGCAGGGGAATCAAACCGAAGACATGCAATCGGGCTAATTGGAGCTACTAAAAATTGTCCTGTGTGTGTGTGTTTGTGTTGACCACTAGAATAAAACGGTGAAAAAAAACAGACAATTTACACTGATCAGCGCCTTCTTGTTTCTACACTCACTGTCCATTTTATCAGCTCCACTTACCATATAGAAGCACTTTGTAGTTCTACAATTACTGACTGTAGTCCATCTGTTTCTCTACATGCTTTGTTAGCCCCCTTTCATGCTGTTCTTCAATGGTCAGGACGCCCACAGGACCACCACAGAGCAGGTATTATTTAGGTGGTGGATCATTCTCAGCACTGCAGTGACACTGACATGGTGGTGGTGTGTTAGTGTGTGTTGTGCTGGTATGAGTGGATCAGACACAGCAGCGCTGCTGGAGTTTTTTAACACCGTGTCCACTCACTGTCCACTCTATTAGACACTCCTACCTAGTTGGTCCACCTTGTAGATGATCACTCATCTATTGCTGTTGTTTGAGTCGGTCATCTTCTAGACCTTCATCAGTGGTCACAGGACGCTGCCTACGGTTGGTGGACTATTCTCAGTCCAGCAGGGACAGCGAGGTGTTTAAAGACTCCAGCAGCGCTGCTGTGTCTGATCCACTCATACCAGCACAACACACACTAACACACCACCACCATGTCAGTGTCACTGCAGTGCTGAGAATGATCCACCACCTAAATAATACCTGCTCTGTGGTAGTCCTGTGGGGGTCCTGACCATTGAAGAACAGCATGAAAGGGGGCTAACAAAGCATGCAGAGAAACAGATGGACTACAGTCAGTAATTGTGGTAAATCGGGGTATTGATACTATTAAAGAGCTTTTTCCTGATTAAATATTCGTTTTGGTGGAACCGAATAAGAATAAAAGCACGTTTCTAAGCTTCATTTGTTTAATTCAGATTTTGTGGAACAGTGGGCCTGTATCTGGACCTAACATCCAGCTCCGGTGACTTATCACTCTTCATTTGGCTGCCTGCAATAAATATTGATTCATCAAGGGATTTTCAATTTGAACCGCGGTGACGCTGCGTGAAATATTACAAGAGAGGGAAATGAGCGCGACAGGGAGAAGAGAAATGCGCGCAGACGCTCGGCTCCTTAAAGGATGAGCGTCCGTCCTCTCGCAGCCGCATCCAGCCGCAGACTTACACCCCACGATAAAAACGCAATATAATGTTTAATCCCTTTATCTTCTCTGTATTGACTCAGACAGGTAGTTCGCCGCCCGAGTCGTCCCGAGCGTGTCCACACACACCACACACACACGGAGACGGTGAGGGCTCCGGCCCTCGGTTCACTGACCCGCTGTGTGTTAGGGAGAGTGGGAGTGTGCAGTCAGCAGTGAACGCAGCACGAGTGATTGAGTGTTTCGGGTGGCCGCGTGGGGGAGGAATGGCCCTCGTAAATCCCCGGCCACCACCAGAAAATAGATATAATCTCAACATTAACTACATTAATAGTAGCAGGAGTTGAATTAAGAAAGCCGTAAAGTATGGACGCTCAGGCATAAATTACGGACACACACACACACACACACACACACACACGGCCCCTCCCTTCAAATCCTCCTCCTATTCATCCCTCTGTTCTGTCCTTCTTATGTCCATTTGCAACTCCTTCTATTTCTGTCACCAGTTTAAACTTGTGGACATTGTATAATACATACAACTCGACTTCCCCTAAACTCAAAATCTTTAAACTCAATGCCCTTTGTTAAATAATTTGTACCCTTAAACATCATCACGAATATCAGCGAATATGAGACGAATCTACATTTGTATGGAATAAGGTGCAGATCCAGGGTTACAGCTCCACATGTATCTGTGTTTATCTGGATTCTCCTCCCTGTTTCACTTTTAAACTTGTGTTACAGCTCGAGCTTCTGAGAAATGGTGAGAATCAGAATCAGCTTCTCCCAGAGTCTAAAATCTTCTGGTTGAAAATAAAGCTTAACGTGGTTTAATGTAGTAAAAGAAGGAGACAGGAGCACTAAACTTCTCTTCATTATTACTGCTCATAAGTTCCTCCACTAATCACGTTCCTCACTCGCTGTTTTACTACAATAAGTCACGCTAAGCTTTGTGCAAAAGCGGTTTTATCACTTCTCATGTGAATGCGCCGATACTGAACGGAATACGGTATTCCATGACCAAACATCTCCACGATGGCCGCTCAGGTGGCGCAGCGGTAAAAACACACGCTGGAACACCAGAGCTGGGATCTCGAAGACATCGTATCGAATCTCAGCTCTGCCTGCCGGCTGGGCTAAGCAGCCACATGAACAACGATTGGCCTGTTGTTCAGATAGGGGCGGGATTAAGCCGGATAGGGACTAATGCAACTATGATCTCTGCTGGCTGACTGATGGCGCCTGCACAGAGACGGGAAAAGAGTGCTCTCAGGGTGTGTCTCTCCGTACACAACGCTGAGCTGCACTGCACTCGTCACAGTGTAGGTGACAAAATGCATACGGCTGCTGCCCACGTGTTGGAGGGGTTAGCTTTGTTCTCCTCAATCAAAGCAGGAATCAGCATTGGTGGAGAGGAAGCATGACGCAATCGAGCAATTGGACGCTCTAAAAGGGAGAAAAAGGGAAAAAAATTCATAATAAAATATATAAACATCTCCACGATTTAGAAGCATAAGGAAACAATAAAGAATTAAAGCTAAAGTTCAGCTTTTATTGATTTTTAACTGTTTTTAATTGTATTTCAGTGTGTTTATATTATATTTCTGTTATTTTCAGTGTATAAGAGTCCAAAACAACCTCATTATTTTACATAAGACTAAAATATATGCAGCTCCACAGGACCATGGACGCATTAACAGGTTTGTCATACATCTTTATGGGAAAAAATACCTGAAAACTCAACTTCTTTAAAACTCAACGCCACTCCCACAACCAGCTGACGTCGAGTTTCAAGGTACCGCTGTGGTATTATTGTTATGCTCAGACACACACTGCACACTTTACACTTGTGCTTTGGGTCTTGACAGAGTAAAACACATCAAGATGCACTTGATTACTCCAACAAGACCTTTTCCACACTCACACACACACACACATACGTATCAGGAGTGGGTGGACTGGTTGGCTTGGTCCTCATCAGGTTTACTGTTCCAGTATTGATCAGAATGTGGGAGAGAATCTGTAATAAACCCAGTTTCACTTCATTCCAAACTCCTCTTCAGTACCTTTGCATTCCTCACATTCACCTCTTCTCTAAGAAAGAGAACAACTGAGATCGGGGCCTCGTTACAAGTTCCTGTATTATAATTAAGGTCCTACCTCATTTAGGAAATAGTACTTTTTATTAAGTCACAGACGCTGTGATTGGTAACCAGTTAAACCAGTACAGGATGGGGGTGATTTGGGGAACAAAGTAATCGCCGTCTTGGCTATTCATCAGTTCACAAACCAATAAAGTGCATTTATTATTTTTGACTAATTTTAGACATCACTGCACCAGACCAAGCAGGCTTTTAAAATTTGTCATTAATTATTATCAACTAACAGTCAAATCTGTGACATTACAAAGGATAATTTCTGATTTTATTGGTCTGTTCAGTAAAAATAAATAAGTTATAATAAAAGTTACAAATAAATAAAAATTATAAATAAAGATAAATGCATACAACATGAATAAATACATAAATAAAAGGTATAAATTAATTACAATTATAAATAAAAGTTATGAATAAATACAAATTATAAATAAAGATAATTGCATACAACATAAATAAATAAATAAGTTATAAATAAATAAAAAAATTAAATAAATAAAAGTTATAAAAAAATATAAATTATAAATAAATAAAATTATAAATAAATACATAAAAATTATAAATAAAAATAAATGCATACAACATAAATAAATAAAAGTTATAAATAAATAAAAATTATAAATAAATAAGTTATAAATAAAGATAAATGCATACAACATAAATAAATAAGTAAAAGTTATAAATAAATACTAATTTTAAATAAATAAACGTTATAAATAAATACAAATTATAAATACAGATAAATGCATACAACATAAATAAACAAATAAAAATGTTAAATAAATAAAAAAAAGTTGTAAATAAATAAAAATTTTAAATAAATAATTAAAAGTTATAAATAAATAAGTTATGAATAAATAAGTTATATATACAAATTATAAATAAAGATAAATGCATACAACATGAATAAATGAATTAATAAAAGTTATAAGTAAATAAGAAATTATAAATAAATACAAATTATAAATAAATAAATAAAAGTTATAAATAAATAAGTTATAAATAAATAAAAGTTATAAATAAATAAAAATTATAAAGATAAATGCATACAAAATGAATAAATGAATTAATAAAAGTTATAATTAAATTTTTTTTATAAATAAATAAATACAAATTATAAATAAATAAATAAAAGTTATAAATAAATACAAATTTTAAATAAAGATAAATGCATACAACATGAATAAATGAATTAATAAAAGTTATAAATATATAAAAAATTATAAAGAAATAAATACAAATTATAAATAAATAAAAGTTATAAATAAATGCAAATTTTAAATAAAGATAAATGCATACAACATAAATAAATAAATAAAAGTTATACATAAATAAAAAATTATAATAATCGCCATCTTGGCTACTCATCAGTTCACAAACCAATAAAGTGCTTTTTATTTTTATTTTTTTGATGGACCTTTGTCTCCAGTATGACTAATTTTAGACATCACTGCACCAGACCAAGCAGGCTTTTAAAATGTGTCATTAATTATAATCAACTAACAGTCAAATCTGTGACGTTACAAAGGATAAGGACAGTGTGATATTGCAACTTTAATTATTTCTAAGCATTCCTGTTTTAATTTCTGATTTTATTGGTCTGTTCAGTCATTTCAATTAAAATTGTGATAAAAAAATAGTAGATTGTTGTTGTGTGGTATTGTATTGGTAAATTTTTAGTTGTATAAACAACAAACAAAAAAAATTATTTTAACCCTGTACTGCTCTCCATTCCACTACTCTCTTCTCTTTCCAGTTTCATTTTTTTATGTACAGCCCTCCGGTTTCTTCCTTCATGAAATCTAATTCCCGTCGTGTTCACCTGCCTCTTTACGAACACTACTGCCGATTTAATAGTCTTTAGCACATCGATAGCGCTTGATTCCCCCATTACCTAGTTTGCTTAAAGCGAAGAGGCGTTGAAACATCCCAAATTAGCTCAATGAAGCTAGCTAGCTCATTTCAAGGGTAACGGTTCTCCCCCCCCCCATTCTCGGGATGAGCTTACTAATGCTTTCTCTGGAAGCAAATAGGTCAGACAAGCATTATTGCGAATGCCCGGTGCGGCGCGCGAATGCTTCACCGTCACCAAAACAAAAGTCACCTCGTTAATCACCCTGCCCGGGTGCTGATTTGGCCTCTCCTTCATCTGTGCTCGCCCCACCGTCGAAATGCTCCTCGGCACACACACACACGGATGCTCTCACACACACACACACACACACACGAGTTTATTTAAGTTAGTCACACAAGCTCATGGGTAGATTTAGGTAATAAATGCTAATTCATCTGTTTAGTCTTAAAAACAAGCAAAGCTGCTCAGATTTAATAAATAATGTAAAAAGCAAGACGTGATCGATGCGTTTTAGTGGGCACAGGTGTAAAGCGTGCAGTCCTGCTGATGGTTTGCTTATCGTGCCCCTGTAATGTGCCAGGCAGCAGCAGAACAGGAGATCTGTGCCCACTGGGAGTGATAACGTGCTATAATAGCTTTTGTTCTGACAGCATGATTTAAAAGAACGAATGTACTCATGTGTTTTTACTCCGACTCACTTCAGGAAAATGAATTATACACTCGAATGTCGTTTCCTTTCTGCCGTATCAAGTTTTCCCGTGTTGAATTCTAAACGTAACACAACAAACGTGCGTCCTGTCTGGTGTATTTCTGCTTCTCCTGAGCGGCTGACAGGAAAAGCTAAAGTCTCTGTAAATCAGAAGTGAACCAGAGCCCATTAAAATCATCTTCCTGTCCCATTCAGGAGTAAAATAGTGGAAGGTAATCCTGCACCCCCATCTTTTTACTCAAATAATTTTGAGACAGATTTTGACGGTACTGATTGTGGATCTGCTGTTTATGCCAGATACAGTTTTTATAAGAAGATTTAAGGACATGTGTAATTGAAGTGTAATTGAAGAGCTTTTTACTTTATTTGCTCTGGAAAATTATCCAACTTAATTTTGATTCCTTTAAAGTAGAGAACTTAACAATAAATAAAGTCTGGGATTTGGCTGCAACACGCTTAAAATTAATGAAATAATCAATAAATGAATAAATAAATAAATAAATAAAATTGCAGAAGAAATAAAAATTAATTAATTAAATTAAATGCATACATTAAATTAAATGCATAAAAATATAAGTAAATGAATACATGAATTAATCATTATTTAATTATCAAGCATTATTAATCAAATTAATCAGGAAATAGATCAAAATAAATAAATAAAAGTTATAAATAAATTAATAAATAATTAAAGGTAAATGCATTCAACATAAATAAATAAATTAATATAAATAATAAATAAATGAAAAAGTTATAAATGAATACAACATAAATAAATAAATAAAAGCTATAAATAAATACAAATTTTAAATAAATAAGTTATAAATAAATACAAATAATAAATAAATATAAATGCATACAACATAAATGAATAAATAAATTAATTAATTAAACCTATAAATAAATACAAATTTTAAATAAATAAATAAAAGTTGTAAATAAATACAAATTTTAAATAAATAAGTTATAAATAAACACAAATAATAAATAAAGATAAATGCATACAACATAAATAAATAAATAAATAAATAAATGAAACCTAAATTATAAATAAAGATAAATGCATACAACATAAATTAACGTAAATCAAAAACAGTATGTAAGAATTGGTTTGAAAGACTTAAAGGTTGTGCTGTTACGCTTTTATGGTATCGAATTTCAGAGCATAGGAACCATAACATCAGTTGACCTGCCCCCATACCCCCCTACCTCAGCGAGGGTTGAAACCTTGGTGCAGATAGAAGGGTGTATCTTGAGTATCTAAGTGTACGTCCCAGAGTGTGATGATGGAGTAGTTCATATGAGTAATGAGGAGTAAAATTATAAAGAGTTTGTATGAAGGAAATAGTATTTTATTTTTAACAGAGGTTGTGGCTGATAACCAGTAAAGCCAGTACAGAATGAGGGTGATGTGGGGAACAAAGTAATTGTGTCTTGGCTACTCAATCGTCAGTTCACGAACCAATAACGAACTTTGGATTGAGCCAATAAGACGAACAAAAACCAATATCTAAGAGTACAGTGGCCTCAATAATTTGGCTTGGCACAACCTTAAGACTTACTAACATTATGACCACCTTCCTAATATTGTGTTGGTCCCCCTTTTGCTGCCAAACAGCCCTGACTCGTCGAGGCATGGACTCCACTAGCCCCCTGAAGGTGTGCTGTGGTATCTGGCACCAAGATGTCAGCAGCAGATCCTTTAACTCCTGTAAGTTGTGAGGTGGGGCCTCCATGGATCGGACTTGTTTGTCCAGCACGTCCACAGATGCTGGATTGGATTGAGATCTGGGGAATTTGGAGGCCGAGTTGTTGTTGTGCTCCTCAAACCGTTCCTGCTTCTAACATCAACTCTGAGGATAAAATGTTCACTTGCTGCCTAATATAACCCCCCCACTAACAGCTGCCGTGATGAAGAGAAAATCAGTGTTATTCACTTCACCTGTCAGTGCTCATAATGTTATGTTATGTTTATTTTCCTAACAAAAAGTGCCGCCCATGTTCCACGTTTATGTCACGGATTAGTCTCCGTCACGGCTGCCCGGCTCGGCCGTGTCCTGTTTAAGCTTTTGCGGGGGCAGCGATGGTTCTGTGGGTGTGTATTTTGAAGATTTATAAATTTTTCTTGTTATTTTTGAGCTGTGTTTCTTGTTTGTAGGGTGTGTGTGTGTGTGGGTGTGTGTGTGTGTGTGGGTGGGTGTGTGTGGGTGTGTGTGGTGTGTGTGTGTGTGTGTGTGTGTGTGTGTGTGTGTGTGTGTGTGTGTGTGTGTGTGTGTGTGTGTTGCATTTCACCAGGGCAGTAGATTGTGGAGGAACGGTTTCTGTATTGGGTGCAGATTGATGTTAGATGTAATTTATTGTTGGGGGTTTGGATGGCTTCTAACCATGTGGAGCAGAGTTCATGTCTTCTATTATACGCTGAACACCAGACCTCTTTAGCTCTGTTACTGACTCACACATGCACCTTTTTATTTATTTATTTATTTACCTTCCAGTTTAGGATCTTGTATGTACATAAAATAAAATAAATAAAATAAGTGAATGGAAAATGCCATTAATTAAAGTACAGATCTATAAAAATGTTGAAAAACCACCTCCTTGTTTCTACACTCACTGTCCATTTTATCAGCTCCACTTACCATATAGAAGCACTTTGTAGTTCTACAATTACTGACTGTAGTCCATCTGGTTCTCTACATACTTTTTAACCTGCTTTCACCCTGTTCTTCAGTGGTCAGGACCCCCACAGGACCACCACAGAGCAGGTATTATTTAGGTGGTGGATCATTCTCAGCACTGCAGTGACACTGACATGGTGGTGGTGTGTTAGTGTGTGTTGTGCTGGTATGAGTGGATCAGACACAGCAGCACTGCTGGAGTTTTTAAATACCATGTCCACTCACTGTCCACTCTATTAGACACTCCTACCTAGTCGGTCCACCTTGTAGATGTAAAGTCAAAGACGATCGCTCATCTATTGCTGCTGTTTGAGTTGGTCACCTTCTAGACCTTCATCAGAGGTCACAGGACGCTGCCCACTGGGAGCTGTTGGCTGGATATTTTTGGTTGGTGGACTATTCTCAGTCCAGCAGTGACAGTGAGGTGTTTAAAAACTCCAGCAGCTCATACCAGCACAACACACACTAACACACCACCACCATGTCAGTGTCACTGCAGTGCTGAGAATGATCCACCACCTAAATAATACCTGCTCTGTGGGGGTCCTGTGAGGGTCCTGACCATTGAGGAACAGCATGAAAGGGGGCTAACAAAGCATGCAGAGAAACAGATGGACTACAGTCAGTAATTGTAGAACTAGTGCTTCTATATGGTAAGTGGAGCTGATAACATGGACAGTGAGTGTAGAAACAAGGAGGTGGTTTTAATGTTATTGCTGATCAGTGTATGTACCTGCTAGCAAGGCTTTGTGCAGGATTGTGGAGTGTGTCTGTTGGAATCTGTGCCCATCTAATCAAAAGATTATTTCTACAATCAGGCACTCGTTGGTTTTTAATGTTTCAGTTTATTCCAAACGGGGCAGCTCGGTGGGTAGCACTGGTTTCCAGGTTCAACCCCCAGGTGGAGCGGTCCAGGTCCTTTCTGTGTGAAAGGTTTCCTACAGGAGCTCCGGTTTCCTCCCACAGTACAAAGACGTGCAAGTGAGGTGAACTGGAAATACTAAATTGGTCATGACTGTGTTTGAACTTGCACTGATGAATCATGGGTAACCTGGAACTGTCACGAATGGTGCCAAGGTGTAAAACATGATCTTTAAATCTTAATAAACAAAAAGGGTTGAGGTTCCTTCACACCAGACTTCTCAACCTCTGTCAACATGCATCTTTAACAGATTAGGACCTTTTCCAAACTAGGACCTTTGCCCCAAGCTTGCTGGCATATTATTATTTATATATATTTATAAAATTGATTTAATACACTTGGTTAGGCTAAAACACCAGAACGCAATAACTGTAAGGTGTGTCCAAATACTTTTGGACATGTAGTACATGTGAATACTCTGCAGAACCGCGAACACTACAGCAGGACGGAGGGAAGGTAGAAGAAAAGTGTGCGAGTGCGTGAAGGTTTGCAGGCCGATCCCCCTGCTCTGGCCTCCTGCCCTGGCAATTATCTCAATGATTTCCTCCTCTTTTCAATTCTCTCCATTTCCACCCTGCCGTCCCTTCCATTAGAGGAGTAATTTACCAGAGTGCTGTGACACACAAGCCAGGGAGGTGGGTGAGAGAGGAGGAGACCAGGGGAAAGAGAGAGAGAGAGAGTGAGAGAGTCCTGGCTACAGATAGAGAAGAAACCAGGCCAGCAGTACCAGGACTGTGAGGTGGAGACCGAGCTGCACCTCCTAACCCAGAACCAAATTCTTTCCCAAAATTTGTGAAATATTCCCAGAGTTTAAAAACCTTCCTGATGAGGAGAAGCTGCTGTACGTTCTTAAAGAGCTCAGCACACTGGCTTCTCTGTGTGTCCACGTCTACTACAGTCCGAGGGGCAGTGAGTGACCATATCAGAGATCCACAAGCACACACTGACAATTTAAGCTATATTATTATTATTTGTAGTAGTAGTATTAGTATTAATATTGTTTATTTATTTATTTGAACATAATTCTTCTTATTATTATTATTATTACACTAATTATTATTATTATTAGTAGTAGTAGTATTATTATTGTTCTACCTTATTATTATTATTATTATTATTATTATTTTACATAATTATTTTTATATTATTATTATTACAATTATTATTATTTTTATTATTATTATCATTAGTATTATCATTTTTACATTATTACATTATTATTATTATTTTTACAGTATTATCATTATTATTTTTACATTATTATTTCATTACATTATAGTTATTATTTATTATTTTTATTATTACATTATAATTTTTTTACATTATTGTTATTATTATTATTACATTGTTAGTAGTATTATTTTTACATTATTATTATTATTATTGTTATTTTTACATTATTATTATTACATTATTATTTTATTATTATTTTAATTTGTACATTATTATTTTTTACATTATTATTTTTTTTATTATTATTTTTACATTATTGTTTTTTTACATTATTGTTATTATTTTTTACATTATTATTATTATTATTACATTATTATTAGTAGTATTTTTGCATTATTATTATTTTTACATTATTATTTTATTATTATTACATGATTATTATTATTATTACATTATTATTGTCATTATTATTACATTATTATTGTCATTATTTTTTCATTATTATTATTTTAACTTTTTTTTTTTTTTACATTATTATTATTATTCATTATTATTATATTGTTGTATATATTGTATATTTTATTATTGTTGTTTTACTATAATTGGTGGTAGTAGTGGTGTTGCTGTTATTTTATTTTATCTTTGGTTTACCTTGTAAAATTTTTATCAGAGTTTTAGCAATACGAGTGTAAATATTTATCACGCCACTAAAGCACCATTGAATTTAATTTAATTGAATTAAACTGAATTGAATTAAAGTAAATTGAGAGAGAGAGAGAGGGTTGGAAATGATGATATAGGAGCAGTGATGTTGAGGAGGAGAGGGAGTTAAAGGACTTACTCCTACACCAGTGCTGAATAAAATGTACCCTGAACACGTTATTTTCACCTGGGAGTCACAGGAGACGTCCAGTACTGACCTGAAGCACATAGCATCATAAATTAACACAAAAGTTTGATTATAACCCTTTATTACCTTTATTGTTTGATATATTAGTGCGTCATCGCCTCAACCTAGAGGAGAATTTATACAGAGGATCACGCTCTGCTCTCTGTATTCCTCCACCGCTTCTGTAGCGTGGTGCCTCGCCCAGGCTGTTCTTTATTATCTTTAACTGACTTAAATAGTATTTTTTCTTACGTCTAGTTAGTAGGATTGTTGATAGCTAGCTAGCATATCCGGCTGTGTCCCAATCCACATCATATTGTACCATTTCCATACCATACAAAACCCTGCATTTTATTTACATAGCCCCAATCACACAAATTCGAGTGGTTTCCGTTTCATTTTATTTATTTATTCATTTCATTTTCATGTTTTACTGCCACTTTATCCTGGTCAGGCCTGGTCAGGGTCACGGTGGGTCTGGTTTCTTTGGAATCAAAACAAACTTGCCTCGTCATTCTGTCTTGCAGGACTCTGTTGCAGAATCGTCTGCGGGCACTTCCTGACAGACACTGGAGGGGGCGGGGCATGCGCTGGATTGGTGGGGCTCTGTACCAAGTGTCAGCCAATAAGCTGTCTCGTACGCAGATGACCAGTACACCGTGTAACAGATCAGGTAAATTAAAAAGCTACGTTACATTTTCTTTGCCTCTGTTACGTTTGACTTGCTTATTTGGGGTTTTATTGTTAAAAGTTTTGTACACAGTCGCCCACATGGCGCAGCGAGATATTCCGCTAGCACAACAGCGCTGGGATTCTAAACTCCCCGAGTTTGAATCTCGTGCCCCCTAGCAGGTACAATTGGCAGTGTATGCAGCAGACACAAAAGGCCACTAAAGTATGCTGGGTGGGAAAAGACCGGACTAAAAAGGGGGCGAGACCTTCAATGCTGTGTAAGGACCCTGGTTAGTAGTCCTAGGCTCCTGTACATAAGGTATAAGGAATGCAGAGGTCGGTGTGTGACTCCACCGAAGTGTGGACGAATAAGAAGAGGTTGTGGACTGCCTACGTGTCGGAGGGAGCGTGTGTCAGGCGACTGTACCCTCCTCGGATGAGATCAGGGTCTCCAACAGCAGAGGACTAATCGGCCATGCTACTTTGGGGGAAAGGCAGAAAATACAGTAATAAAAGGGAAGTTGTAGCTTAGTGGTTAAGGTACTGGACTAGTAATCAGAAGGTTGCCGGGTGGGTGGGTCTTCATATTCTGTGTAAGGACCCTGATTGGCGGAAGAGACGCCTGTGCAGAATGCACGGGAGAGAAGAGGAGGGCTGTACACGTGTCGGAAGAGGCGTGTACAGTGACGTGCTCTCCTCGGATGCAATCGGGTATCCCTCAGCAACGGTAGACAAAATTGACTGCGCTAAATCGGGAGGAAAATGGGAAGATAAATTCCAAATTCCAAAAAAATAAAATAAAATAACGTATGTCACTGATGTCCGTGGTTTGATATGAATTTTACATAAATGTTAAAACTTTCCACCTCCAAGTCCAACTAATAACTGCAGGATTAAAATTATTTGAATTTCTGTTGATTGTTCATCACTTGTATTTTAAATGCTGCTTTCTATTACAGAACATGTAATAGCCCAGATAACACCACATATACACAAATTCCTACTAAATAGAAATCATTATTTGTATTGGTGTCTTAAAAATACAGAAAAGGTGTGGAGCCTTCAGGATCTATCTCCAGCTAACGGAGGAAGGACGTCCATCACACGACACATTGCTAGGTGAGTCTGGAACGTAAAAATCACTTATCTTACCTTACTGAAGTCCTAGATCTTTATAAACTGCCAAACAGTTGAAAGACTAAAAGCATTTTTATGCTCATGATCTAAACAATGATGTAAAACTTTCCAGGGGTTCTTTTCAGCCTAAAAGAAAAAGGAGGGGATCCTGTGTAGTTTTAAAATGATCTCGTTTGTATCTGTGTTAACATATTTAATCCAATAGGCGCTTGGTTGGCGCAGCAGTACATTACCAGGGTTCGAATCCAGCAGTGCTATTAGCAGGTCAGGGTTTACATACAGAAATAATTGGCTGTGTCTGAGGGGGTTGGGGTGGTGGGGTAGTCGAAGCACCACGATGGATTGCCATTCTGTCCTGGGTCTATTACTGTACTGCGCCATGTGATTTCGAGGGAACCAGACTCACCACAACCCTACTTAATCTAAAACGGAATATAACGATGCTCAGTCAAGAGGACAAACCTCCGATCCATCGGTCAACTTGTCAGATTTCTAGAGAAACTGGACTTCAGTCATCAGTCTGAATTATACATCCTGATCTGGTGCTGCGACACTGAAATAATTTTGAAAATTGATCAACAGTTTCATGTTAATTACAGTGTTCTCAATGTAGACATGAACAAAATCCCATGTAGGACTTCCAGACTATCGTGTTGTGCTATTAACCTGTTTGTGTGTCCACTCTCAGTCGGGCGGTGCAGAGGAGTTTGGCCATCATACGTCAGGCTCACCAAAAGAAGCAGCAGGCCAAACACTACTGCATGTATTTCAACCGCTTCGGCAAGTGTAAACGCGGCGCGGCCTGTCCCTACATCCACGACTCGGATAAAGTGGCTGTTTGCACCAGGTGCTTCACACACACACACACACACGACTTTTTTATTTACACCGATAAGGCATAACATTATGACCACCTTCCTAATATTGTCTTGCTACCAAAACAGCCCTGCAGCTGTGATGCTCTGTGTATTCTGACACCTTTCTATCAGAACCAGCATGAACTTCTTCAGCTATTTGACCACACGGGCCAGCCTTCGCTCACCGGTTTACCACTGTTCCTTCCTTGGACCACTTTTCATAGATACTGAAAACCACTAACAGGTGCCGTGATGAAGAGATAATCAGTGTTATTCACTTCACCTGTCTGTGGTCATTATGTTATGCCGAGTCGGTGTACTTATAAGCTAGACGAGTTCTGTGATTGGTTGGACTGTGTTGTGATGGTTTTATTGATGGTTTGCAGGTTTCTCAGGGGAACTTGTAAGCAGACTGATGGAACTTGTCCTTTTTCACACAAAGTGTCCAAGGAGAAGGTGAGTAAGCATGCAGTGAGCTCATTTAAGCTCATTTAATTCACCTAGTGAGCTGCCTTGCTGCCCACCATCTACCTGATCAGCTGCCCAAATAGGCAGATTATTTTGACGCACTATTCAGACAGCGATTACATCACCACAGTTTTAGCTTACTAAGCTAACACAGTTAGCCTCAGGCCATTCAAACCAACGGGCTGAGGCGGCACAACCCGCCAGCACGCCAGCTAACGTCTCTCTCCGTGTACCGAAAACGGTTAAACTGCCCCCGAATTTGCAAATGTACAAATAAGTGACACTCGTTCACCTTTATACCAGAGATGGGGACTCGAGTCCACGACGCACGTAAGTCGCACACACAGCGACTTCAGACTCAACTCGGACTCGTTTCAAATGACTCGGACTCGACTCATAACTCGCAAAAAAATGACTCGCAAACAACAGCCCCTAGCGTCAGCATGTGTCAACATTAGTTATGTGTGACAATTATATATATATAATTCCAATGTAGTTATAAAGCGTCGCTCCCTACCCTCTACACAGTTTAAAGTTCACTTCATTTGAACATTTTCGTCACCTTTGGGTTGGAATCTCTCTTGGAATCAGCACTTCTGTAAGTCGCTCTGGATAAGAGCGTCTGCTAAATGCCGAAAATGTAATGTAAATGTAAAAATGGTGGAATACCCTAGGTAGTGCAATTCACAGGAACAACTGGGGTGAATGGAACGCTCCTATAGAATCGGCGCTAATGGTTGAAAGAAGCGCTTTCTGAACCAATCAGAGCTTCTGATTGTAATTGTTAGTAAGAAATGCTGTTATTTGCATTTATTCGGTTTGCGTCACACAGATGACGTGGTAATGAAACGCTCGATCGGCTTTCTAACGACTTCCTGTTTTACTTCACCACCGGGAAAAGTTTGGAGGTTTTTAATTATAAGCACATTTACAAAATAACGGATTCTGTTCCTAATGGGACGCACGCTTATAAATGTAATAGCATCTGGAAGAACAGAAGCTAAGGTAAGCAGTGGTTATGGATTTTTTTTGCTGTGTTTTGGATTTTGTCCGCTGTGCCGTGATTTATCGAGCGCTTTTGTTCTGTAATGAAAACAAAACGTATCAGTTGAAGCTTTTAACTGGAACCTTCTTGTTACAGAAATTACATTCATTTACACAATGAGGAGGAAAGTAAAGACACGAAGTAAAACGGCAAAATACACTCGCTAATCTGTTGTTGTTTCTTATCCACACTTACAGATTATTTGTTTATTTCTACGCTACATTTCCAATATATTTTGTGTAGATTATATTGACTCGTGACTTGACTCAGACTCATATTTTGTGACTTTACATCTCTGCTTTATACAAATTAAAAAGCAATAAGAATTTATTTACATTTAAGGAGTAGACCTGTCTCACAAGTTGGACCTAAACAGACAGTGTGCACGATGTCTCTGCACACCGAGAGCTCCCGCTTAAGGCTTTTAATCATACAGTTAGACACACGTGTACCATATGAAGACATGATCTGCTGGACTGAACTCCAACACCAGTTTATAAGGGAGGGAAAAAAAAGGCCCAGAGCAGCCCGAGCCTCCAGAGTCAGGTTAAGGTCAGTACATGCTCGCCTGTCAAGTGATAATTTAAAGTCTTATGGCAGATTTTAAACTTCTGATCTCAGCTTAGGATGGGGTACCGGGAGGGATCCATCTGAACGATTGGTCGCTCAGATTCTGTGTCACATACTTGGCAGCCGCGGCTTTTCTAAAGTGTGACTTGGTTATAAGAGAGGAGGGGATCAGTATTGGGGACAGTATGTGACCTCAGAGCATCATTTCAGCCCAGGGGGTCCCAGAAATGGTCCTTGTTTTTGTACATGCACATGAACTGAACACAGAAATTAACGTTGTCCTTATTTAACATGTCTTCACTACTGAGACCTGTTTTATGTCATCATTTTTATACATATGGATGTGCCATCCTGGAGGAGCTTGTAACCTTGTGTAACCTGAATGGACTCCAGTGTTTCTAGGAAAGCTGGACCCACTGCAACTCTAAAGTGGACCGGGTTAAAGTGGTGGTAAATCTACTACTGTGGCAGTAGTAGATGATTTTTTTAAATGCTAAAAGTTGAAGTAGATCTGTGTGTTTTAATTTCTGAATGGCTGTTGCGGATGAGTTGTAGATCAGTGGCACATGTTAATGATGCCATCAAAATGCACCTTGTTACGGCAGTTGCCGAGTGAGCTGGTAATAAACGGCGCTCTGCTGGAACGTATCTTCGTGTGTTATTTGCTTTACACACAAACAGTGGCCTTATTTACTCTGTGTTACTTACATTAAGTTTTATTTGCATTACGTGTTACTTACATTAAGTGTTATTTACATTAAGTGTTATTTACATTAAGTGTTATTTACATTAAGTGTTATTTACATTGTCATTTACATTGTGTTATTTACATGAAGTGTTATTTACATGAAGTGTCATTTACATTAAGTGTTGTTTATATTAAGTGTTATTTACATAAAGTATTATTTACATAAAGTGTTACTTATATTAAGTGTTGTTTACATTAAGCAACAGTATCAGATCGGATTACACGTTTTTTTCCTTCCGATCCAGTGATTTGGGCCGATATCGGACCGATACTGATACAGTGTGAGTGCCAGCCCTGATTACTAGTCCGTGCCCTGAATCCACTCAGATTTGAGCCACGGTTCGTGCCGGAGACCGAGCTCATGACACGTCAGAGTTTTCCTGAGGATAAAACATTAGATACAAGAGTTCAGTTTGCATTTTGGCTCAAGGGATAATCCAAAAATTTCCCCTAAGACTTCCTACCCTTGTTGAGAGATGGACACCTGTCTCACTTGTTGTTTTTCTGGCAGAAAATAGCCGACCCCCCCCCCCCCTCGGAGAGTCTTCACTTTCCTTGAGAATTTAAACACTCGCTCTCACTCAAGCACTTGTTTGGACTTTTGCTCATGTTGCATCCAGCGGCCTCGCTCGCCCTCTTATTCACTCTCACACCCTCCGCACCTGTGACAGTCGTCACCCTCGTCCCCGCTATGCGTTGAGAGGCCAGCTGCCCGCTCGTCTTAAAGGAGCTACGCCACCTCCTCGCGAACCCCCCCATCTGCCGGTCGTAACCCTTTCCCACCCCCCTCTTCCCAGAATTCAACCCCGCGTCCAATTTCTCGTGTATATCCAATGAAGCACGGCTTGAATTTGCACCTGAAATGAAAACCGCTCGAGTACATCTCATATCGCCCCTCCCAAAGGCGTCCGTAACCGGACCCTTCTTCTCCCCACCGCCCTTTACACCCCCCTGCCTCCTCCCCGACCCGTGGGGTGCCCAGTCCTGTCCTCTGCACATAAACACATCATGCAAATAGGACAACTAGCCGCAGCTTGGGTAAATATTTCTGTAGCAGTTAATTTGACAGAAATGATACGGCCCTCATTAAGATGAGATTCCACTCAGAGAGGCTCAGGTATCCCCGCCTCGCCTCTTCTTTTTTTACTCGCCCCCTTTACCCCGTATCTATCTCACGCCTAGAGAATTTCAGTCACATATATTAACACCGATTATTCATACGTTCAGAGAAACTTCACAAACGCCGGTCGGACTGTTATCGACGCCTGACTCGAGTGTGAACGGGAACACACACACACACACACACAGGCGGTGTAATACATATTTTGACAAGTAATTTATACATATTCATTGCAGCCAGCACATAATCATTGCAAATTTAAATAAATACTACGACCTTTATGCATGACCCACATCGTAGCTCTGACCACCTGTGAGCAGAAGCTGTTTGACAGTCATTAATAGACTGAGGGAGACTCGTCAAAAGGCAAAATAATTAATTAAATCTTAGGGTTTTTGCATGCATAGAATATACTGCACAATAGTTATAGTAATAGTTTAAAAGCCCTGTAAACTAGCAGCCACATCGAGCCAGAAGGACTCGCTTTTATTGATCAGCTGATCAGCCATAACATTAAAACCACTTTCTTGTTTCTACACTCACTGTCCATTTTATCAGCTCCACTTACCATATAGAAGCACTTTGTAGTTCTACAATTACTGACTGTAGTCCATCCGTTTCTCTGCATGCTTTGTTAGCCCCCTTTCACCCTGTTCTTCAATGGTCAGGACCCCCACAGGACCACCACAGAGCAGGTATTATTTAGGTGGTGGATGATTCTCAGCACTGCAGTGACACTGACATGGTGGTGGTGTGTTAGTGTGCGTTGTGCTGGTACGAGTGGATCAGACACAGCAGCGCTCCTGGAGTTTTTGAATACTGTGTCCACTCTATTAGACACTCCTACCTAGTTGGTCCATGATCGCTCATCTATTGCTGCTGTTTGAGTCGGTCATCTTCTAGACCTTCATCAGTGGTCACAGGACGCTGCCCACGGGGCGCTGTTGGCTGGATATTTTTGGTTGGTGGACTATTCTCAGTCCAGCAGTGACAGTGAGGTGTTTAAAAACTCCATCAGCGCTGCTGTGTCTGATCCACTCATACCAGCACAACACACACTAACACACCACCACCATGTCAGTGTCACTGCAGTGCTGAGAATGATCCACCACCTAAATAATACCTGCTCTGTGGTGGTCCTGTGGGGGTCCTGACCATTAAAGAACAGCATGAAAGGGGGTAACAAAGCATGCAGAGATACAGACGGACTACAGTCAGTAATTGTAGAACTACGAAGTGTTCTAACTAACTAACTTAATAGCCGTATGATTGCTAGAACTGCCTCATATTGTGCCGTATATATGTCTTAAAGGGAAATCTTGATTATGATTATTAATACATGATGATAATATGTTGGCGTCCACCAGACCAGACTGTTTGGATGAAACTAACTGATGTGGTCAGTCCGAGTGACCGTTCGCTATCTCTCCTCTCTGTTTAGATGCCCGTGTGCTTGTACTTCCTGAAGGGAATCTGTAACAACAGCAGCTGCCCCTACAGCCACGTCTACGTGTCTCGCAAAGCGGCCGTGTGTCAGGACTTCGTCCGAGGCTACTGTCCTCAGGGAGAGAAGGTAACCGTCTCACTCGGCACCGCAGCACATCCGACTCTCAACACATCACCCCAATAAAGCACTCCCGCTGGCACACGCTCACTCCTCATAGGTTACCGGCTTAAACGGTGCCACGATGACAGCAAGCGTCACCTCAGATGTTTTAATTCCCTGCTGTCTGAAATCAACCCTGATGTGTCAAACCGAACAAGCTTTATGAGCTCATTGCAGTCAGTTTATTGCACCGTGGTCAAAAGTATGTGGCCACCACTTGAGTAGAGCTGTTGGTTACCAAGTGGAAGGTTGTGGGATCTAATCCATTTACATCGGTGGCATTTAGCAGACGCTTTTATATCCATGACAGAATACAATGCAAGCAACTGTGGATGGAAATTTGTGCTGTTTTTGTTTTAGCTCTTTTTATGACATTTATTTTAAACACTCAGGTAACAAGACATGCAGCATGTAGTAATAAGAACCCTGTAAAATCCTAAAATGTAGGAAATTAAGACCAATTATTTTACTTTTAAGCATTTATCAGACAGTTTTATCCAAAGTGACGTACAGTTGTAGCTAAATACAGTACAAGCAACTGAGGTTTAAGGGTCTTGCTCAAGGGTGCAACTGTAAAACTCGGTCATCTTTTAGACCTTCATCAGTGGTCACAGGACGCTGCCCACGTGGCGCTGTTGTCTGGATATTTTTGGTTGGTGGACTATTCTCAGTCCAGCAGTGACAGTGAGGTGTTTAAAAACTCCAGCAGCGCTGCTGTGTCTGATCCACTCGGACCATTAAAGAACAGCAGGAAAGAGGGCTAACAAAGCATGTAGAGAACAACAAAGTGCTTCTATATGGTAAGTGCTGATAACATGGACAGTGAGTGTAGAAACAAGGAGGTGGTTTTAATGTTATGGCTGATCGGTGTAAGTTCCTTACGCTGCTTGGAACTCTCACTGTGCTAATAACTGTTAGCACATGCTGTTAATTACCCATAAACCCAGTGGCGCTGCTCTGTAGCTGTTCGTAACTGTGATTTATTTACTTCAGACCGTGCGCTTTGTGTTCTTTTGTCTTTGCCTTGTTTTCTTAGTCCACCATCACGTCTCCTCATCTGTGTCCATTTATTTATGCATCTTCGCACTGTCAAGGCTCATTTAAATATTTGGGGCGAAACACGAACATATAAAGAGAGAGATATTAATATTTATTCTATTAGCCAAAGTGCTTAGGTCTGTAATTTTGCTCCGTCCCAAAAGCACTGTCTCAGATATGATGGATAGCGCCGCGTAATTACGGACGCGAAAAAGTGCTGACGACGGCAGAGCGGACGAGAGGCCGGCGATGGATACGCCAGCGGAGCAAGGGTTAAAGCACACGTTCATCCTCCCCTGTTCTCTCCCCCTTCTATTCCCCTTCCATCCCTCAGTCTCACACTTTTTACATTTCATCCTTTCTATCATACTTTTACTCTTCTCGCTTTGTTTTTATTCTCATCATCCCACCTTAAGCACATACGATTCGCCTTGTGTACTCGCATCCCTCGTTTTCAGCTCGGTTTTCATAGCTTACATTACTCTCTCTCTCTCTCTCTCTTTCTGTCTCTCTCTCTGTGTCTCATTCTCTTTTATTCTCCCTCTCTTGCTCTGTAATGTAAAATTGTGAAATGTGCTGACTCGTTCTGCTCCGTGGCCAGTAGAAAGCTCCTCTAATAGGCCCCAGAGACTTTCCAGCCTACCTTAAATCAAGTGGAAAATTGTTAACTCGTGCCGGTATAAAGATGTTCCATCCACTTTTCCTTTTTTTTTTTTCGTGCATCTCTTTTCCTTCTTTTCACCGCTTTTATGTAAATGAAAATCTATGGCAGGCTCGGGATGGCTCGGCCCTGGGCTCTCATGTGTTTTCTTTGTTGGGAGAGAGGCAGCAATTCACATCGCAGTTAATGAACCTTTTCTTTAGTGTCCACATAACAGCGAGCTTAATTTTTTCTTATTACTTTACAAACTGCTTCAATGAATGCGCCGTGCATCTCGGTGTGCTTCTTGTTATAAATAAAGGAGCTGCTCAACAGAGCGGTCTGACCCGTCTTATCAATACAATGATCATAACCCTTTATGAAGTAATAAGTGCTCGTATATGTTTATTATAATACAGATAGAGCGGCACGGTGGTTAAGTGGGTAGCACTGTCGCCTCACAGCGAGAAGGTCCTGGGTTTGATCCCCAGATGTAGCGGTCTGGTTCCTTTCTGTGTGGGGTTTGCATGTTCTCCCCGTGTTTGTGTGGGTTTTGTTCAGGAGTTTGGTTTCCTCCCACAGTCCAAAGACGTGCAAGTGAGGTGAACTGGAGCCCAACAGTGGTACCATAGTGGTGGTGGGTCTTGATCTGGCAACCTTCTGATTAATAGTTCAGTTCTTTAACCACTAAGTTCATACAGTGAACTCAGAAAGTATTTAGACCACTTGACTTTTTCACCCTGCATTGTTTGTAGACATGACTGGATATGACTCTGATTTTACCCATCAGTCAATGGTTTTAGCTTACTAAGCTAGCACAGTTAGCCTCAGGCCGTGCAAACAGACGGGCCGAGGTGGCACAACCAGCTAGCACGCCAGCTAACTTCTCCCTCCGTGTACCGGTTAAACTGTCCCTGATGAGCCTGAACTTACAAATAAACGACGCTTGTGCACCTTTATTCAGATTAAACATCAATGAGAATTTATTTACATTTGAAAAGAACTCTGTTGGTTGCTCCGCATTTCATTTGTCCGCCATGTTTGTAGTTTTTGAGAGAAAAGTCGTGCCGCACTGAATGGTGGGATTGCCTTCAGTGCTGAGGAGACGTCGGACGCTCCCTCGCTATTCAGTCAGATCATCACTCAGAATTAAGGCGCCTCAGTAGGAGCATTTTAAGCGATCTAAGGATTTAGACACGCCCTCTTCTCAGGAGTGTAGGCTGACCTAAAGTGTGTCTGTGTAGAGAGATCACAAGGTTTTTTTAGGTAGACCCAGAGTTTGAGGAACACACCTAGGTCTACTTCAAGGCAGAGTGGCACATAGAAAACACCAAACCAGAACCCCGCTCGCCCCCTCTGTGGGTCAAGGATCTCTGTCAAATATGTCCTTAATGCATGTCAAAACATGAACAACACCTAGGTTCCTAGGTGAAGCGGTCCAGGTCCTCTCTATGTGGAGTTTGCATGTTCTCCCCGTGTCTGTGTGGGTTTCCTCCGGGAGCTCTGGTTTCCTCCCACAAAAGTGAGGTGAACTGGAGATACAAAATTGTCCATGACTGTGTGACAATTACCGTTCCTGTTATGAATGTAACCAAAGTGTGTAAAACATGACGTTAAAAACAGACTTCATACAGACAGAAAAGTCTTATAAATAATGTAGATCCATATTGACCATAACGCATCGTTTTATTCATTCATTAGATGAATTTTGGCTCAAATCTTCTGAATGAACGACTCTCCAGAGTCTAAAACAAAGCACATTTTAAAAACAGGACCAAATGCCCCCCACAGACGGGCTGAAATTGCAATCGACTGAACCCAAGTGGAGAAGGATTTAGCAAATTGGAGCAATTAGCCACAGGCGTGGTGAGTGATGATGTTGTCTATAGGATGATGTAGGGCGTATTAGGGCCGAGACTCACAGGCTGCGATAATCTCGTCCCGGGAGACAGGACGTGTGTTCATGCATGTTGCTGCGTCCGTTCCTATCTTACGTAATTACTTTTACTTACACAAGTTCATACTCTGTTATTTTAAATATGTATTTTATACCAATCAGGATCAAAATCCATCCCGCAGCATAGAGCACCAAGTTCCTCACATGGATCAGATTGATTTCTCCCCAAACTACAGGCTATAAATAACCCACCCTGCTTCTTTCTGACTTGATTGATCAAAATTACTGTTAAACTTCTCAGTTTTGTTAAGTAAAACTGTATTATGCTGCTTTTTTAAATAATGCCAGCATACTTACCATGAACTTGTGGTGTTTATATTATTTTTGATAGTAAACTGTACTGTTAATGCAGTATAAAGAAATCACCCACTCACTGTCTTAACCGCTTATCCAATTAGGGTCACTGGGTTGTACTGGGGCCTATCCCAGCTTTTCAATGGGCGCAAGGCACACAGTAACACCCTGGATGGGGCGCCAGTCCCTCACAGGGCAGACACACACACACATACACCTATAGAGCAATTCAGTGTCTCCAATTCACCTGACTGCATGTTTTTGGACTGTGGGAGGAAACCGAAGCTTCCGGAGGAAACCCACGCAGACACGGGGAGAACATGCAAACTCATGCAAACTCTCAAATCCAGGACCTTCTTGCTGTGAGGTGACAGTGCTACCCACCGAGCCACTGTGCTACCCTAAAGAAATCATGTGTTTACATTTTCGGCATTTAGCGGACGCTTTTATCCAAAGCAATTAAAAATTAAGGGCCTTGCTCAAGGGCCCAACAGTGGCAACCTGGCAGTGGTGGGGCTTGAACTAGCGACCTTTGGATTTCTAGTCCAGTATCTTAACCACTAGGCTATAACTGCCCTGTGTTTGTACCGTGGTGAAACCCATAAAAAACTCGTAATGATTAGAGAAGAGTTTTATTCTTGTCTGCTCAGAAGTATCACACTGACAGTTGTAGCCTAGTGGTTAATGTACTGGACTAGTAATCAGAAGGTTGTTAGTTCAAGCCCCACCACTGCCAGCAAGACCATTAACCCTCAATTGTATACTGTAACAACTGTAAGTCGCTTTGGATAAAAGTGGCCACTAAGTGGACAAAAATGTAAATGTACATGAATGTATGCAAATGTACAAAGCCTAACTCAGAGAGTGTGATAAGAAGGAAAGAAAATAATCATGCTTTATACTCCCATCAGTGAGCTTGTAGGACAGTGGAAGATTCCACCACTAACAGAGATTTAGACCAGCTAGAACTGGGTTTTGGAGGTCATGTAAGCCACTTCTCTAGTAACGCTCTATTGTAGCAGAATTCTTGGAACATTGGAATACGACTACTGGCAATCATGCCCTAAGCATATCTAATCGATTATGTATTGATACTTCTAGTGTAAATTAACATTGTTTTCTCCCACAGTACTTACAATTTTACTATGTTTAACTAGCATCTTTAATTAGAGCTGGTATTAAAAGACGGATTTGCTTCTGATAAATCTTTATGTGCTGTAAGAAAATATCATTTAAAAGCTGCACGGTGGTTCGGTGGGTAGCACTGTCGCCTCACAGCAAGAAGGTCCAGGGTTTGACTCCCAGGTGGAGCGGTCCGGGTCCTTTCTGTGCAGAGTTTGCATGTTCTCCCCATGTCTGTCCAAAGTCCAAAGACATTCAAGTGAGGTGAACTGGAGATACGAAATCGTCCATGACTGTTTGATATTAAAAAGACTTGAACTGATGAATCTTGTGTAACGAGTAACTACGTGTCTTGTCATGAATGTAACCAAAGTGTGTAAAACATGACATTACAATCCTAATAAATAAATAAACTATTCGAAAGGCAGTGGTAGCCTACTGGGTAGAGCTTTGGCTAACAGACAGAAGATTGTCGGTTCAAAACCAGGCTTTGCCATGCAGCCACTGTTGGGCCCTTGAGCAAGGCCCAGGGTATATTACTGCTCAGGCCTTCTCCGACCCGTGCTCAGCCCTTAACGGAATCCTTTTTCACCTATGCACTCTGCACAGGCGCCTCTCTCTCTGCCAGTCAGGGTCCTTACACAGTGTTTGAAGACCCCACCCACATAGTCCGGTCATCCCGCCCTAGCAGAAACGTGTCTGCTGCAGGCACTGCCAATTATGCCCGCTAGATGGCGCCCAGTCAACCGGTGGCAACATTGAGTTTCAAACCGAGGAGTTCAGAATCTCGGCGCTGGTGTGCTGGCGGAATATCCCGCTGCGCCACCTGGGTGCCCATTATTGATTACTAAATATCTGTATTTCAATCATTCCAAGTGTACACATGGTTGTGCCAAGGTGCTGCCCCGTTACGGGCGGATTTACTGTTTGGAACAATAAACTTCACCAAAGAGAGAAGCATGATTACATTTCTCTTAAAGTTCAGCCAAAGAAAACAGTCGTTAAAAGTGTTAATATGTTTAGAAGTTTAGTTACATGTTTAATTAATGTTTTAATCGTTCTTTTCTGTTCTGCATCACAAAAGTCAGGGAGCCTTAAATGAAACCCACCTAAAGAATGCTAACCATAAATCTAAATATTTAATTAGATAATGAAGACGTTTTGTAGCACATCTCTAATTATTTCGACTCCCGAGACGCTTTACATAGAAACGATTAAACAAAAATCATCTTCCAGCAGCTGAGCCGTAAGTGATCCGAGGGATTAACGCTGTAAATGCCTGAGCCCAGAGAAACGATCTGGATGAGCCATAACGCTGAGAGACAACAAACTCGAGGCATCCAGACACCCCCAAATCCTAACTGCAACTTTTTTATTTTTACCATATCAGTTCATTTAAAACACAAAGTGATTATCTATTAAACTTCTGTGATTTCTAATCACTTGTAAATGTATTTTGTGTTTGGACTGCATCACCACACACATCACCAAAAATGCACCAGGAATTATTAATACATATATTTTAATTAGACAAGCGTTATTTTCTCTCGAAACCATTAACAAAACAAAATAAATAAACAACAGTGGCTACATTTCAGAGTGCTTTTTATAAATGAATTATAAGCTTACTCTTATAAGCAAATATAGTTTTAATTTTTGGTTATGTTACTTTCCTAGATAAAACATAGTGATGTGATTAGTCCAGGTATTTTTGGCTTTTTCTCATGAATAGATTTGAGGGACATCTGTCTGTCTGTCTATCTATCTATCTATCTATCTATCTATCTTTTTATCTAACTGTCTATCCATTTTTTTATCCAACTATCTGTCTGTCTATCTATCTTTTTATCTAAATATCTGTCTGTCTGTCTGTCTATCTATCTATCTGTCTATCTTTTCATCTAAATATCTATCTGTCTGTCTATCTATCTATCTATCTATCTATATATCTATGTCTATCTATGTCTATCTATCTATCTATCTATCTGTCTATCTGTCTTTCTGCCTTTCTGCCAGTCTCTGTTTATATTTCTGTCTATATTTCTATCTATCTGTCTGTTTGTCTATCTGTGACTGTCTGTCTGCCTGTTTGTCTATCTATCTATCTATCTATCTGTCTTTCTAACTATCTGTGTCTATCTTTTTTTCTATCTATCTGTCTGTCTATCTGTTTGTCTGTCTATATGTGACTGTTTTCTGTCTATTTCTATCTATCTATCTGTCTGTCTGTCTGTCTGTCTGTCTATCTGCCTGTATGTCTGTCTGACAATCTATCCATGCCCCCCCTCAAAAATAAATAAATAAATGCCCTACATAAATCAGTGTATCTATACGTTTGCTTATGAAGATTTTTGTGAATCTGAGTGTCGTTGCCTTTTGTTTTTGTAATATTTTAGAGAATCTTGTGTAATTCAGATCATCAAAACACATCATGCAGTAGGATCATATTTTTACCAGCGTGTTTACGTTTACTGACCTCTGAAGCTCAATTAACAACAGTGTACCAGCTACTTCAAGCTAAAATCACAAACATGTAGCACATAAACAATTTCTGCTCGGCCTGTCATCCAGAGTTTTTTTTAAATAACCTGTATTTACACTTTATTTTTAAACAGAAGAGGTGCTGAGTGTATAAAATCTTATGTTTATTCTCCGTGTTTCCTCTCTGTTGTTTATTTAGTATGAGCAGTGCTGTATTGTTCGTACTATCTGAACTGTGTTTACAGTGAAATAGATCTCCGCCGTGGACTGATGGGGGACATCAGTCATGTTCCAAATCCCCACCAGATTACGGCTTCATAAAGTTTCCTCATGTTCAGTATCAGTGTGGAAGATGGATCGGTCACACGGTGTGTTCAGGTGTGTTAGGTGGTGCAGGACGTGTCTGTATCAGGTTGTGAATCTCAGTATGAACTCGGTGACTACAGGGCGACAGAGAGTCCACACTGTTCCCTGAAAGAAGATCCACACACACACACACACACACACACACACACACTCTCTCTACTCTATTTCAAGAGCAACCTGCTCCACATACGTCCACTATCCTCTCACATGCGCACATCTCGCACCCCTCGCTCCATAGTTGGTATAATTAGCTTTTCTGACAGGTGGAGGAGATCGGATCTCCTCAAGAATGAAGCTACCAATTTACACCCATATTACACACACACACACACACACACACACACACTCTTACCTACTTTCACTCACTCACTCTCACTAACTCACTCACATAGTCACCCACTCACTCACTCTCTTACTCACTTGTTTGCGGTCATTTTCACAATGATAACAATAATAAAAGTGATAGTAATAATAATAATAATAATAGCAAAAATATTAACAATAATAATAAAATAATAATAGCAATAATAATAATAGTAGTAATAATTATAATATTAATTATAATAATAACAATGATAATGATAATAATAATAGCAATAATAATTATAATATTAATAATAATGATAATATAATAATAATAGCAATAATATTAATGATAATAATAATAATAGTAGTAATAATTATAATATTAATAATAACAATAATAATAGCAATAATATTAACAATAATAATAAAATAATAAAAGCGATGATAATAATAGTAGTAATTATAATATTAATAATAATAACAATAATAATAGCAATAATATTAAAAAATAATAAAATAATAATAGCTATAATAATATTATTAATAACAGTAATAATAACAGTAATAATAATAATAATTATTTATAATAATATTAACAATAATAATAGCAATAATATTAATAATAATAGTAATTATTATTATTATAATAATAATAATAGTAGCAATAATTATAATAGTAATAATAACAATAATAATAATAAAAATAATTACAATGATATAATAATAATGTATTTAGAATAATATAATATTTAGAGTAAAAAGAATATAATAATAATAGTAGTAATAATAGTAATATTAATAATAATAGTGATAGTGATAATAATATAATAATAAAAGTAATCATAATAATAGTAATAATAACAATAATAAAAACAATAATTATAATAGTAAGAATAATAATAATAACAATAATAATTAATAATAATAATCTTTATTTATTTTGCACCTTTCATACAGCAGCAGTTCAAAGTTCTTTACACGACAGAAAATGGCACAAATACAGCAGTTTAAATATAAGAATAAAAAGGAAAGAATCAAATAAAAAGAAAGTGCTGGATTAAAACTTAGGTAAATGAATGAATAAATAATGAACACACTATAAATCATTAAGTCAACGACCTTAATCTAATTTAATCTAATCATGGCTAGTTTGGAGCCCATTTCGAATTCCTAAACACAAATACAGTATAGTAAAAGCTACTACTGGGTACATGAACACCACAACAGAGCCAAAATATGTGGCTAACTACTGGGTACGGGAACACCCCAACAAAGCTAAAATCTGTATTTGTGTTATTATGAGGGATTTAACCCCATACCATTTACATGTAGGAGAGAGCTTTGGTTTTCATTTCTGCAGCATGTATGGACAGCATGGAGAACACAGACTCTTCACTAAGAATTCAGACCAGTACTGACGAACCTTTCACCTGAGTAATGATTGTACACTAACTGGACATTATTTTATCCCCAGTGTAAGAAGAAACACACGCTGGTGTGTCCAGACTTTTCCAGCACTGGCGCATGTCCCAACGGGTCCAAGTGTAAACTGCAGCACAGACAGAAAACCAAGCGTCCCGGATCCGGTCTGAGCTCAGGAACGTCCAGGAAACCCCACAGCAGAGAATCTACGAAGAGGTGGGTCATACAAACAAACCCTAATCAGTACACTTGTTTAATTCATTAATGATGTCTATTGTATCAACCTATCTTTGATACCTCTAAAAATTAGACATCTCAGGCCGCTCAGGTGGCGCAGCGGTAAAACGCACACTGAACACCAGACCTGGGATCTCGAATACATCGTATCGAGTCTCAGCTCTGCCTGCCGGCTGGGCTGAGCAGCTACATGAACAACGATTGGCCTGTTGTTCAGATAGGGGTGAGATTAAGCCGGATAGGGTCTCTCTCATACTTAATGCAATTACGACCTCTGCTGGCTGATTGATGGCGCCTGCACAGAGACGGGGAGAGAATGCTGTCAGGGTGTGTCTCTCCGTACACAGTGCTGATCCGCATTGCACTCGTCAAAGTGCAGGTGATAAGACGCATACGGCTGCTGCCCACGTGTCGGAGGGGGCATGGGTTAGCTTCGTTCTCCTCAATCAGAGCGGGGATCGGCATTGGTGGAGAGAAAGCATGACGCAATCGGGCAATTGGAAGAAAAAAAATTCGACATCATTCTGCTCCTGACCTGGATAATGCGGTTGATAAACATGAAATTATATGAATATAAATTTAATTATGCTGCTCTATAAGAAACCGTCATATTTACATTAGGAATTTTACTGATGATTTAAATTCTCTGCATATGGAACACGTGTGATCAGGTAGAATTCAGCTGCAATTACATATTGAAGTGACATTTTCGGTTAATCCTGCGTCTCTCTGAATGTCCCAGGCCGGACGCTGAAGAGTCCACTCGGGCTGAAGAGAGCACGCCCAGCGCAGGTCTGGCGAAGCTTCCCTCCTTCATCTCTCTGTCCAGTTCTCCGGAGACCTCACAGATTGCCGAGAGCCCCCAATGCCCCCCTGCAGCCGGAGCAGAGGGCACAGGTGAGCCACACAGAACACACACCTGGTGGTGTGAACAGCGTACAAGCTCCTTTACCTCCGTCCTTTTCGGCTTTTCTTGATGCTTGAGTGTTAGCTTTATTACAGGACACACAGACATGATGTTTACGTTTATGCTACGAGGGATCTTCAAAAAGTTTCCTCACTTTTATATTTTGGTTATAAGCGGTGAGGGTGCAGGAGGAGGAGGAGGAGTAATCGCTCGTGTCTGAGAGACGCTTATAGTCCGGATTTAGCTCCATCTGATTTCCACCTTTTTGGACGCTCAAAGAAGCTTTAAGGGGAAGAAGATTTTCATGTGATGATGATGAAACTGTCACAGCGTAAAAGGTATTAGTATACACCAATCAGGCATAACATTATGACCACCTTCCTAATATTGTGTTGGCCCCCCGTGTACTGCCAAAGCAACTCTGCAGCTGTGCTGCACTGTGTATTCTGACACCTTTCTATCAGAACCAGCATGAACTTCTTCAGCAGTTTGAGCTACAGTAGCTCGTCTTTTGGATCGGACCACACAGGCCAGCCTTCGCTCTCCACATGCATCAGTGAGCCTTGGCCGCCCATGACCCTGTCTCCGGTTTACCACTGTTCTTTTCTTGGACCACTTTTGATAGATACTGACCACTGCAGACCGGGACACACCCCACAAGAGCTGCAGTTTTGGAGATGCTCCGACCCAGTCATCTAGCCATCACAATCTGGTCCTCGTCAAACTCGCTCAGATCCTCACGCTCGCCCATTTTTCCTGCTTCTAACATCAACTTTGAGGATAAAATGTCACTTGCTGCCTAATATATCCCCCCCCCACTAACAGGTGCCGTGATGAAGAGATGATCAGTGTTATTCACTTCACCTGTCAGTGCTCATAATGTTATGCCTGGTCACCTATAAACTATGGGTTTGGGGTATTTCATTCAAATTTATATCAAATTGATTAATTTCTGTAGCCATTTCAATGATGAGACATCACAAACTAATTTAAAAGCTCTTTGTTCAGACTTATGATGCTTTTGCTCCTCTCCAAACTTTTCATCAGGGCGGCACAGTGTCCCGGTAGGTAGCACTGTCACCTCACAGCAAGAAGATCCTGAGATTGATTCCTTTCTTTGTGGAGTTTGCATGTTCTCCTCGTGTCTGTGTTGGTTTCCTTCCACAATCCAAAAACATGCAGTCAGGTTAAATGGAGCTACTAAAAATAGGTGTGAATGTGTGTGTGTGTGTGTGAATGTGTGTGTGTGTGAATGTGTGTGTGTGTGTTTGCCCTGTGATGGACTGGTGACCTGTCCAGGGTGTTTCCTCCCTTTCGCCCCGTGAATTCGACCCACAGCAACCCTAAATAGGGTAAATAACTAATGAGCTATTTGGTTTCATTGTTTTAATTGTGGCGGATCCATGGGTAGCACTGTCGTCACAACCACAAGGTCCTGGGTTTGATTCCCAGGTGTCTCCTTGTTCTCCCAGAGTCAGCATGGGTTTCCTCCAGGAGCTCAAGTTTCCTCCCAAAGTCATGGGGAAACACATGTATGTTAGGTGAATTAGTGTGTGTGTGTGTGTGTGTGTGTGTGTGTGTGTGTGTGTGTGTGTGTGTGTGTGTGTGTGTGTGTGTGTGTTGCCCTATGATGGGTTGGCAACCTGTCCAGGGTGTTTCCTCTCTTTCGGCCATTGAATACGACCCAGAACAAAGTAAAATTTTCTTTATCATTGCAACAGTGACTCCTACAGATAATAAAGAGAGTAGCATGATTCTCCTTAAGAGCTCAGACAGCCAGTTTAAAGTTGCGGCAGGTGGATTTAAATGTGCCGGTGGAGACGTGCGCTAGGCATTATTGTCCTGTACGGGGGAATTAAGTATATCCAAATTGGAACAGCTTAAAAAAGTCTGGAGAAAGCAGGATCTAAGTTTTCAGTAGGAACTGAAATAAACGAGCGCAGATACTAAGTAAGGTGAACCAACACGGAGGGAATGGGAAAGGACAGGGGTGTAATGTTGGGGTGAATATTTAGGGATACACTTGAGAGTTATAGTAAGGTGCAGTACTTGGAAGAGGGGAGTGATATTTTGGATTATGCTACAAAGGATGATGATGATTAGGATGGGCTGGAGAGGGGATGTAATGCTTAAGGGAGGAGGGGGGATGAGGGGGATAATATTTAGGTTTGTTACACAGCACACGCACAGCTGAACACAGCGCTGACAGTCTGACTAATAGACGATGGGGGAGGAGGACACATGTGTCCCACTTAGACCCCCGGGCACAGCTTGGGGGGTCAGCAGGGCAGCGTCCTGCTAAAACTCACAGGGAAGAGCACGGTGCTTCCTCACAGAGGGTCGACTGATGAGGCAAAACACACGTTAATACACTTAATAATTCATTGAATACATAAATACACCACCTCCTTGTTTCTACACTCACTGTTCATTTTATCAGCTCCACTTACCATATAGAAGCACTTTGTAGTTCTACAATTACTGACTGTAGTCCATCTGTTTCTCTGCATGCTTTTTTTTTTACCTGCTTTCACCCTGTTCTTCAATGGTCAGGACCCCCACAGGACCACCACAGACCAGGTATTATTTAGGTGGTGGATCATTCTCAGCACTGCAGTGACACTGACATGGTGGTGGTGTGTTAGTGTGTGTTGTGCTGGTATGAGTGGATCAGACACAGCAGCGCTGATGGAGTTTTTAAATACCTCACTGTCACTGCTGGACTGAGAATAGTCCACCAACCAAAAATATCCAGCCAACAGTGCCCCGTGGGCAGCGTCCTGTGACCACTGATGAAGGTCTAGAAGATGACCGACTCAAACAGCAGCAATAGATGAGCGATCGTCTCTGACTTTACATCTACAAGGTGGACCAACTAGGTAGGAGTGTCTAATAGAGTGGATAGTGAGTGGACACGGTATTTAAAAACTCCAGCAGCGCTGCTGTGTCTGATCCACTCATAACAGCACAACACACACTAACACACCACCACCAGGTCAGTGTCACTGCAGTGCTGAGAATGATCCACCACCTAAATAATACCTGCTCTGTGGGGGGGACAGAACATGAAGCCTCGCACTGTCGCTGGATGTTCTAGGTTTGTATTCGATTATTAAGGAAGCTGTGCTGTGTATTGTAGCTTCTATTTATTCTATCATTCAATGTATGAGTGTAATTTAATGACTGACGTAAAATGTGGCTCTTTTCTATAAAAATAAGTGAATTAAAGCGTATTTTTACAGTATTTACTAATAATCAGCAGCTACTTTTTCTCTCCAAAACAACTTGCATTAAGGTCTTTCAGTCACACAGTGCAAACATCATGACGCAGCATCAAGATCCATTATGTTTCAGTGTTTTCTCCCATTTTCTCCCAATCCCTGATTGCAGTCGAGGTGGGTATATTGCTGCTCACGCCCCCTCCAACCCGCGTGCAGCCCTTAGCGGAACCCTTTTTCACCTATGCACTCTGCACAGGCGCCTCTCTATCTGCCGATCAGGGTCCTTACACAGCATTTGAAGACCCCACCCACATAGTCCGGTCAACCAAAAATATCCACCCACATAGTCCGGTCAACCCGCCCTAGCAGAACCGTGTCTGCTGCATTGCAGGCACTGCCAATTATGCCCGCTAGATGGCGCTCAGCCGACCAGTGGCAACACCGAGTTTCGAACCGAGGAGTTCAGAATTTCGGTGCTGGTGTGTTAGCAGAATATGCACCACCTGGGCACTGTAAATGTAGATTCTTGATCTATACCAGGGACGTCCAAACTGCAGCCTGTTACCATTTTTAAAACGGCTTGCGAGGTATTTTAGAAAAAAGTTATTATGCAGGTTTTAAAAAAACGTCTTGAACTGTTTGAACTCTGGGTGTCTCTATCACATAAAACAAATCTAAAACGCTCCCCGTCTTCTTGCCCCTGACTCAAAACATTAATGTTCTCGAGTTTTTGGATAAACGTGGCGGCTCCAGAGAAACGAAAACTAGATGCGAACGCAGAAGATTTCAGGCGCGCTGGGAACATAAATATTTTTTCAGAGTTCAGAACGAAGTGGGCATGTTTAATTTAAAAGAAGTATAATAATCTTCTCGTTAGAATTATAAACTAGTGAGTGTAATTTGCAAAATCTGAGTTTACACGACACTGTGGACAATAGATCATCAGTCCCTTAAATAAAAAGGAAGTGGAATTGTTAGTAATCATGAAGCTTTGTTATATTTTTATTTGTTTGATTATAAGAGTCTGTGGCCCCGTGGTTGCTTGAGAAAAGTCGTGCCGTTCTTCAGCGCTGAAAAAGCGTCGGACGCTCCCTCGTTATTCAGTCAGATTATCACTCAGAATTAACCTCAGTAGGAGCATTTTAAGGGATCTAACACTAAGAATTTAGACACGCCCTCTTCTCAGGAGTGTAGGATGACCTAAAATGTGTCCATGTAGAGAGATCACTGGGTTCTCACACAGACCCTTAGAGTCAGTTTGAGTGATCTGTTATATAATCATTAATCAGCCTCTGATCCCACAGTCATACTCGATGACGTCTGTTCACTGTTATTTATACAGTCTGGGGCCGAGAGACTCACACATGCTCATGCATTTTTCATGTTATATGTTCAGACGCGTGTACAGTACCTCAGCGCTTCCTCGTGAGCTGCTGCCCTTTCTCTTACACCCTAAATAAGAAGACAGAAGAAGAACCCGGTTTATTCCAGTCTATATATGTAAGCTCTTTATATAGTGGCCGTGCCTGGGACATACATACCGAAGTATATACATTGGCTCCCTCTTATATTACCACAGCGCCGTTTCTAGAACCCAAGCTGTACTGATTGTGCTTCTCTTAAACTGCTTAAAGCATCTCAGTGATATTTAATGTAGGACAGTTGTGGCTTATGTGAGGGTTGGAGTCTCACATACTAGCAGTTCATCACCAGTGGTGAGGCTACAGCTTGGATGGGTTGAGCATTCACACGCACAGTGTTTGAGCCGCAAATATTACTTTTAATTAATGAATTGAAGTTTTATATTAATAATGTGTGAAACAGAGAAATGTATTTAATTCGTCCTGATATAGTTATAACATTTTGGCTAGCATAACAGTTATGTAATGGGTACGAGCCAACGCCCATGTTTAATATGGCAAATTTATACCACCAGAAGTGAAGTTCCACCACAAATTAGCTCTACTAAATGTCATATTTTTTAAGAAGTCAAACGAGTTATACTGTCCAATAAATCCACTATTATTTTAAAACTATTTGCGAAGCTGAATCGTACCACACGGGCCAGCCTTCGCTCCCTACATGCATCAGTGAGCCTTGGCTGCCCATGACGCTGTCGCCGGTTTACCACTGTTCCTTCCTTGGACCACTTTTAATAGTTACTGACCACTGCAGACCGGGAACACCCCACAAGAGCTGCAGTTTTGGAGACGCTCTGACCCAGTCGTCTAGCCATCACAATTTGGCTTCTGGACACAAGCACAGTTACATTAAAAACACAGTTTTACACTGATTAGCCATGACATTAAAACCACCTCCTTGTTTCTACACTCACTGTCCATTTTATCAGCTCCACTTACCATATAGAAGCACTTTGTAGTTCTACAATTACTGACTGTAGTCCATCTGTTTCTCTAAATACTTTATCCCCCTTGCATGCTGTTCTCCAATGGTCAGGACCCCCACAGGACCACCACAGAGCAGGTATTATTTAGGTGGTGGATCATTCTCAGCACTGCAGTGATACTGACATGGTGCTGGTGTGTTAGTGTGTGTTGTGCTGGTATGAGTGGAGAATAGTCCACCAACCAAAAATATCCAGCCAACAGAGCCCCGTGGGCAGCGTCCTGTGACCACTGATGAAGGTCTAGAAGATGATTGACTCAAACAACAGCAATAGATGAGCGATCGTCTCTGACTTTACATCTACAAGGTGGACCAACTAGGTAGGAGTGTCTAATAGAGTGGACAGTGAGTGGACACGGTATTTAAAAACTCCAGCAGCGCTGCTGTGTCTGATCCACTCATACCAGCACAACACACACTAACACACCACCACCATGTCAGTGTCACTGCAGTGCTGAGAATCATCCACCACCTAAATAATACCTGCTCTGTGGTGGTCCTGACCATTGAAGAACAGCATGAAAGGGGGTTACAAAGCATGTAGAGAAACAGATGGACTACAGTCAGTAATTGTAGAACTACAAAGTGCATCTATATGGTAAGTGGAGCTGATAAAATGGACAGTGGGTGTAGAAACAAGGAGGTGGTTTTAATGTTATGGCTGATCGGTGTATCTCGTCCAGGAAGTGGTTTTGATGTCTGTTGGCGTCTCATTTAGAGAACCTTTATCCTCAATAGTCTAAAAACTTTCTGTAGCGCAAATGTCTGACGGACGATCACTTAAAGTTCAATAAACTTCCTATGTGAGGAATAAATAGGACACAAATAATCAGTGTGCTGTCAATACACAAAGTAATAGTGGGAAACACTGCTGGAGTGTAACTGCTGCCTGGTTTAAGTCACTCGATCTGATGTCTTGTGTAAAAACAAAGCAGGAACTCATCCAGGAACAGTGCTGTTCTCACTGAGGATCATGTAGCGACGTGTTTATACTCATTCTGATTTTCTTTGTGCCTTTTTATAATTTTTTTGTAGGGAAGAAGCTGCACATCAAGCCTCGATTCTAACGACTGAACTCTGAGACTCTCGGCCGTCTCTCAAACAACCTTACAGTCTGGAGAAAAGGAATCCACATTGTTACCCACTGCAGTATTGATGCATTTATTTTATTATTATTATTTTTTTTTTTTTTATGGAAAGTGTGTCCAAGTCAAACACCAGTGTAAATACTGTCAGAATCAGAAGTGAAATGTGAAGTAAAACAAAAAAAACTTAGAATCACTGTTGTTAGTTCCAGGTCTTTTGCGCTTCAGGCTTTTATACAGTTATCAGTTTTAAAAACGCCTCTTTTCTCTGTTTAAAGACGCTTTTCTGGTGCCTTTTTTGAGGCGGTCGATCTCAGGAACTCTCTGCAAGTGTCACTTTTAAGTTGTTCTAACTTCTGTGGTTTGTATTTTAAAGATTTATTGTGTTTTATTTAATGTTGTGGTTATATGATCTATAAAACCATTAAAGATGTTTAATGTGAGACGATTATTGTAGTTCTTTCTGTTTGGAGAGTGTTGATTAAAATTAAAAACACTACCTTTTATCCCACTTACTCCAAATTCAGTGGAATATGGTGGAGTTTTCTTGCAAACTGGGACACAACTAACAGTTAAACTAACAAAAAGCTGGAAGTGTGTGTGTGTGTGTGTGTGTGTGTAAGCAACAATGCAAAACAGTGTCTAAACCAGGGGTCACCAACACGGCAGGGCATGTTCTAAAAAAAAGAAATAGCGACTGCAGAGCTCCGTCTAAAAATTATATTTGCATTACTGATCTTTTTTAATCAATAACACTTGCATTGATGCAGATTTAAAAATGACAATAGTGAATATAACATTTTAAAAACAAAAATGTTTTATGTTTATATGAGCTCTGATCTTGTCTGGGTGCAGAGTTTTATATCCTGCGCGAGGCACAAGCAAGTGAGTGCAGCTACGATGGGGAGCGAGATGCGGTTTTTACTATGGAAAAATAATTTAAAAAAAACATGTCAGAAAAGCTAAAAGAACCTAATATTTTTACAATGATTGGGAGGAAAAGTGTGTTTAATTTGCGAGGGGACTGGCGATGGCAGAGAGCGGCACAATGTGGAAGCTTCAGTACGTGTCACAAAAACGTCCATTTAAATCGTAGCTTTTAAAAAAAAATCTTACTTAACTGATCATTTGTACAAACATGGGACAGAGATCAGGATTTGTTCTAAAATGTTACAAAGATAGTGATAAGTACAAACGGGACATGGTTTGAAGATGTAATTACTCTGACTTTCAAATATTAAAACAGATGAACAGAAATAAATAATGTTACATGTTTAAATATATCTGTGTTTCCTGCCATGGTAAATCAATTGTTAATAATTATTGTGAGGAATGATTAACATGTGATCAGACAGTCTCTTCACATATATGAACATTTATTATTAATATTATTAATCATAATATTATCATTAAAGGTGAACCGTGCAACTTTATTATATTCAGGTTTGTATCCTACAAGTAGCCCTTCAGCTTACTCGGTACCCTTAAAGTAGCCCTCTGTTTCCAAAAGGTTGGTGACCTTAGTAATTCAAAGTGTTAATTCAACCAGGACCGTTACTGATCTGAACACTACACGATTATAAACCTTCATCACCTCTTTACTAAGCACTTAAAGTTGAGAACTGACTTGCACTCACTCACTCACTTTCTAAACCGCTTATCCAATCAGGGTTGCGGGGGGTGCTGGAGCCTATCCCTGCTTTTCAATGGGCGCAAGGCACACAGTAACACCCTGGACGGGGCGCCAGTCAATCGCAGGGCATACACACACACACACATACACACACCCATTCACATATAGGGCAGTTCAGTGTCTCTGATTAACCTGACTGCATGTTTTTGGACTGTGGAAGGAAACCGGAGCTCCCGGAGGAAACCCACGCAGGAAGGACCCGTTAAAAGACCTGCCTGGGGATCGAACCCAGGATCATCTTGCTGTGAGGCGACAGTGCTACCCACCCAGCCGCCGTGCCGCCCGACTTGCACTTACTAACCATGTTTACTGTGGAAGCTTTTCTGTGAGTCGCTGTGGATAAGAGCGTCTGCTAAATGCAGATGATGTAAATGTAATTAATTTTGTATGCTTGGTAGCAATGTGTGTATTTATTGGTATATACGTTTGTCCCAGTATTGTAGCACTACACAGCACCAACACCTCGCCCTGTCTCTGATCGACTGTGTAAATTCTATTTTATTTTTATTATTAGCGTTTGTTTAATTTTGCTGTAAAGATGGAGAATGTTTTTAATGCCGCGACTCTTCTCGTCTCCTGAGCCGCAGCAGCTGCGTGTGCTGATATTCTCTCTGTAATGTAATTAGCCTGCTGAGTGATAGAGAGGTGGAGGACGCGCAATGGCTCCCGTAATCCTTCGCTTCCTCCTCACTCCGTTCAGACCCTCCATATTCAGACTATTAATACCGCGTTTAGCTAAGGCCTCGTTCCTGATGACAAACGAGCATCGGCGGCCGCGGGAGAGCCGGTTAGCCGCGCCGGCAGCGACAGGGGGCATTAATACACCCGGCGAGGGCCTCGCTTCGGTGCGCGGTGCATCTGCGTGCCCTGACAGGCCTTGTGCCGTGTTAACGAGATAAAACCCGTCTGTCTGATGCACTCTACACAAAACGACAGGAATGAAGTGAGCGAGCGCCGGGTTCCTCTCGCTGGTTCCTATCCGTCTCTCCAAACGTGTGACACACCGGGGAGAAAAACATCATCATCTGTACATTAAGGTTTGTTTATACCAGAGGTGTGTGTGTGTGTTCTGCAACTGTGTCCATATAAATAGGGATAGTTTGACTGAACCTCTAATGAAACCTGTTATCTTGTGCTAAGAGGACATGTTTTGATGGTCAGAAATTCTAGTAACACCAGTAAACAGTTCTGCAATAAATTAAAAGCTGTTGAAACACTGGAGACGCTGTCCACAGTCAAGCAAGCTTTACGAGGCCTACTGGAACTGACAGCTGACAGCATTCACAGGAACATTCTTGGCATCAATCAAAAACGCGAAGGTGTGATTGATTTTAATAGAAACGATGTGTTTACTGATCATACGGCACGGCCGTGAGTCAAAACGATGCTCCGTCATCCGGTAACGTTCATGGATCGGAGCGCACCCCAGTGCAGTCACGTGTCATCCAGTCAAAGGCTCATCCAAGACCTGCCCCATCCAGCATTTAAAACACATTTTCCTCTGCACGGCATTAATCTGAAACAAAAAAAAAAACAGGGAGATTCACTCGAAACGGGCCCCGGATATTCTGTCATAACTCTCGTTAGGATGAAGCGATCTGAACCAAAGAAATACGCTACATACCTTGACGTGTGTGTAATCGTTTGCATTACATGCGATGTTGGCAGTGTTATGTTTTCTGCCAGACACAGACATCGTTTAAACGAACTGGTGACCCAATAGGTTGGCACCATGAAAACGTGCTGCTCAGTACTGTACACCACCATCCTGATGAGAGGTCGAGTGACTTAGTTAAGGGGTATACATCATTGCTCCGACGCCGGGGCTTCCCAGCTTGTTTGAAGCTCCATATACTGACATCCCGTTCCAAAACTGTGGGCATTAATATGAGGATAACCTCTCCTTTAAGGCTGTAACAGTCTTCCACCAGATTTTGGATTGTTTGTAGGAATTTGTGTCCATTTAGTTTTGAGGAGCTTATCCTGGACCAGAAGGCCTGACTGGCACTCGATGCTTCAGTTCATTCCAGTTCATTCCAGTTCATATTAAGGTGTTTGCTGGTGTTCAGACCAGGACTCTGTGCAGTGCACTGGAGTTCCTCTACACCAACTTGTCCAGCTATGTTGGTGCAAATTTAAAGCCTTCCCCAAACTGTTGCCACAAAGATTTTATACACTTGTTAGCGATGGGTAACACATATGTAGCTATGCATCTTTAACCAGTATGACCAGGAGTTGTTTTTTTTGCATGCCCAGTTTACAGGTGGCTTGGTGGGTAGCACTGTCGCTTCACAGCAAGAAGGTCCTGGGTTCGATTTCCAGGTGGAGCTATCCAGATCCTTTCTGTGTGGAGTTTGCATGTTCTCCCTGTGTCTGTGTGGGTTTTCCTCTGGGTTCTCCGGTTTCCTCCCACAGTCCAAAGACATGCAGTCAGGTTAATTGGAGATACAAACTGGACTGGCAACCTGTCCAAGGTGCTGTGAGGTGACAGTGCTACCCACCGAACCACCGTGCTGCCCTAAAAGTCTGCAAGTAGACAGATATTGGGGTCAAATGTACCTGAAATTTTTCAATAAATGATTGCAAACTGGGTGGCATGGTAGCTCAATGGGCAGCAAGAAGGTCCTGGGTTCGATTCCCAGGTGGACCTGTTTGTGTCCTTCAGTGTGGAGTTTGCATGTTCTCCCCGTGTCTGAGAGGGCAGCTGTAGCTTAGTGGTTTAGGTACTGGACTAGAAATCTAAAAGTCGCTGTTTCAAGCCAGGTTGCCACTGTTGGGCCCTTGAGCAAGGCCCTTTATCTCATTGCTTAGACAATATACAGTACTGTAAGTCGCTTTGGATAAAAGCGTCCGCTAAATGCTGAAAATGTAAACATGTAAATGTGTGGGTTTCCTCCGGGTGCTCCGGTTTCCTCCTACAGTCCAAAGACGTGCAGTCAGGTTAACTGGAGATACTAAAGATGGACTGGCAACATATTCGAGGTGTTTCAACTTTTCGGCCAGTGAATCGGACCCACCGCGACCCTGAATAGGATAAAGCCGTGGTAAAACGGACTGTGAATGAATGAATGATTGTATTATGAACTTCTTGACCGTTCTTTGCCATAAATCATATTTTATTTATTTAGTTTTCTGTGGTTTGTTGTAATTAGTACTTCAAAGATACAAAGACTGATCTAAAGAAGTACGTGCACATAAATAATCCGAACCACGGAGCAGCCACGACTCTTATCAAGAGAGAAAAAAGTACATTCTCCATACAGGACGGAGATATAGAGCGATCAGTCTTCCCCTCCCTCCACTCCTCTCGTCTTCTGGCTTCGACGGCGAGGACGTAAGTGCCTGAGACAGATGTCTGCTGCCGCTCGTCTCAAAGCTCAACGTGAGCTGCTGAGCTCGGCAAACTCTAATTAAGATCAATATTTCAATTTTTAGTAAAAGCACGCGAATGAGAAGAGAAACGCGCTGGGGGAGGAGAGAGAGAGAAAATAAACATATATTTTCTTTTGGAAAAGTCTGACTGGGTTTGGGAAAAAAAGAGTAAGAATAAAAGGTCAAATGTAATTTTTCTCTACGTTGATGGATTCAGAGACGTAAAGAAGACAAACTTATTACAACTCAGCAAAGAGTCGAGTCCATCAATAACGATCACGCTTCCACCGCCCGTAGTTATTCATTACTCACTCCGTTCTCATCTCTACCCATCCGTCCTCGTCTGATTCAGTTCTGTCGATAATAAATTCATTCTTTAATGGTCCGCACATATAAACTCCATTTCCAGAAAAGTTGGGACAGTTAAAGTAAAATGATGTAAAACAAGAATCTGTTCATTTAACTCACCACAGTACAATGAAATGCAGTTCGCAATGTTGGGACTGGGCAAACTAATAGTGAAAAGTATACACTGATCAGCCACCTCCTTGTTTCTACACTTACTGTCCACTCCACTTACCATATAGAAGCACTTTGTAGTTCTACAATTACTGACTGTAGTTCATCTGTTTCTCTACATACCTTTTTAGCCTGCTGTCACCCTGTTCTTCAATGGTCAGGACCCCCACAGAGCAGGTATTATTTGGGTGGTGGATGATTCTCAGCACTGCAGTGACACTGACATGGTGGTGGTGTGTTAGTGTGTGTTGTGCTGGTATGAGTGGATCAGACACAGCAGCGCTGATGGAGTTTATAAACACCTCACTGTCGCTGCTGGACTGAGAATCATCCACCAACCAAAAATATCCAGCCAACAGCGCCCCGTGGGCAGCGTCCTGTGACCACTGATGAAGGTCTAGAAGATGACCGACTCAAACAGCAGCAATAGATGAGCGATCGTCTCTGACTTTACATCTACAAGATGGACCAACTAGGTAGCAGTGATTAATACAGTGGACAGTGAGTGGACACGGTATTTAAAAACTCCAGCAGCGCTGCTGTGTCTGATCCACTCATACCAGCACAACACACACTAACACACCACCACCATGTCAGTGTCACTGCAGTGCTGAGAATGATCCACTACCTAAATAATACCTGCTCTGTAGTGGTCCTGTGGGGGTCCTGACCATTGAAAAACAGAGTGAAAGCAGGTTAAAAGGTATGTAGAGAAACAGATGGACTACAGTCAGTGATTGTAGAACTACAAAGTGCTTCTATATGGTAAGTGGAGCTGATAAAATGGACAGTGAGTGTAAAAACAATGTTATGGCTGATCAGTGTATATGGCAAGTGAGTCTGTTAAACATTGCCTAACAAACACACGCCAACTTGTTGATGGACTGGTGACTGACCGATGTGTTCTCATATTGTGCCCAGTCTTTCTAAGATTTCCTCCAGACCCACTTTGACTTTGATTAAGATGAATTCCTCTTTTTCATCCCTACAATGTTCAAACTTTTCCCCAACTCTTGTGTATTTTTGTCTGTCTGGCAGTACACACTCAGATTTCTGTTCGTCGCCTTATTTATTACACAGCTGATAAATTTCAGAATGTCCTTTAAGGTTGGATGGCCACTTTGCAAATCTGCCCTAAATACCCGTGACCATCTCTCTTTGGCTGGAGCAAACCGGACTAAATCCGCATTACTAATTTCCTCTGATATTACCCATCTCTCTTTCTTCACTCTGCACACGCTGAAGTTTATTCAGCTTAACTGGGGAGAACTGCACCAGCAGCGATCTCCCAACATGCAAAGGAACAATGAAAGGCCTGACTTCAAAATTTAAGTCTCAGGCCCTTGTTCACGTCTCCGCTCACCTCGGCTTTGCTCTCTGAATGGACGATGGTGACGGCAGATCTTCTTAAAGGTGGCCTTTTTGAAGTGGACTGCTTAGCTTGGACTTTGAGGTCCACTCGTGCTTATTTGATAAGAAACCTTGTGTAATGACTTAGTGCTTTTTAAACATGCTGATGTGATTTGTCCCTTCATCTCACATTTCTTCCTATTCCTCTAACGTAGGCAGATATGAGAGTTTATTCAGCTTATGCAGGATGTCTTACTCTACCATATCATGTCGGTACAAGAGGCCATGATCAGCCAATCATCAAACTTCTCCTATTTTAATAGTTTTTGTATTAACACTTGCTGTGAGTTCTTTTACACTGTTGTTCTTAATGCAAGTTCACCACATTTGGGCAGGTTTAAAAGTCTAGATACTTACCAATGGTCTGCAGAAACAACAGGGTTTGGATTAAGCTCGCTCATGTATTGAGTGTGAATTATAGTGACAATTCAGGGATATATATATTATATATATTAAATATATTATACATTCAACTTTATATATATAAGTTTATATATAACTACCGACCCCTCTGACCTGTGTTTTTTCCTCTTTTTGGGAAGATCTATGTATTAATTAGGAGGGTCAGACGCCCTGTAATTTGAACCATGATTTATGATTGCTAGAAAAGGTTTAGCTATCTACTCTTTTATGTAAAGATTTAGGAGTTGCCAAATTCCAGATTACAGAAAAATTAAGGTGAAAATAAATAAGCAGAGAAACGTAATCCTTGTAGATGCTTCCAGACAGGTGGACTGCATGATTCAATTAAGAAATGGACATCCTATCATGCTCAGAGATGTGTTTAAAAAACTACAATATATTGCCAAAAGTATTCACTCACCCATCCAAATCATTGAATTCTGGTGTTCCAATCACTTCCATGGCCACAGGTGTATAAAACCAAGCACCTAGGCATGCAGACTGCTTCTACAAACATTAGTGAAAGTATGGGTCGCTCTCAGGAGCTCAGTAAATTCCAGTTTGGGGATGGTCCCTTCCTGTTCCAACATGACTGTGCACCAGTACACAAAGCAAGGTCCATAAAGACGTGGATGAGCGAGTTTGGTGTGGAAGAACTTGACTGGCCTGCACAGAGTCCTGACCTCAACCCGATAGAACACCTTTGGGATGAATTAGAGCGGAGACTGTGAGCCAGGCCTTCTCGTCCAACATCAGTGTCTGACCTCACAAATGAGCTTCTGGAAGAATGGTCAAATATTACCATAAACACACTCCTAACCCTTCTAGAAAGCTGTTATAGCTGCAAAGGGTGGGCCGACATCATATTAAACCCTATGGATTAAGAATGGGAGTCACTCAAGTTAATACGTGTGTAAAGGCAGATGAGCGAATACTTTTGGCGATATAGTGTATTTAGGACTGATTTTGGGTCAACATTTAGTGACAAAAGAAATAATCTAAAGGTCTTTGCCGTTACTAGCTGTAACAGGGAAGGGTCAGACCCCCAAATCCCCCTGTAATTTAAGCCATGCCCATTCTCAATCAATTAACACACATATAAAAGATGTTGGATGTTGAATAATCTATGTCAATGCGCACTGGAGCTGTTTTACTGCCTTGCGATGCCCCAACAACTAACCAGTTGTTTGTTACAACACTTTGTGCTGTAGTTGTATTGCTTTATCACCTACAGTATATGTATTTTTTATTAGGATACATTATTTTGGGAGCCACTAAAGACACTCCTAAGTGACCTGAGAAGTATTGGCCTCATGTTCCTCAGTGCGATGATCATCAGTGTTTTACCTTCATTAGTTAAACCTCTAACCTGGTGATTAAGACGTATGAGTAGGTGGGGTACGGGCACTTCATGCACAAGTTAATTATTTGTCCATGGGCGCGGATGAGTCCATGAGCAATCAGAGGTTAATTGCATGAAAGCTGGAGAGCTTTACAGGGGGTTTAATCATAATTAACCCGTCTTGTATTATTGCGCTTTTGCTCATCTTTAAAATAAACGTGAATTCATTTTACAGCAATTTATAAAGTTTGAATCAATATTGTAACTGCGGATCAGCGAAGGCGTTGATGTAGACTTTATTTAGTGCAGGGTTTATGGATTGCAGATCTGTCAACAGCTATTTTACTGTGTTTAACTGTAATATTCATTGTTTTCTTTTTTCATTATGCCAGTATTTTCATGGGAAACTATTTTTAGAGTACTACTTATTATTATATTCAAAGTATAACTTATTATTATTTTACAGTACCTATTATTATTTACAGTACTAATTATTATTAGTTTTACAGAACTACTTAAGAGTATTAACCATTAATAAAGCTAAACATAACTATAACCTCCACTAAAGGTAGCTCATTGTATTTAAAATGTATACACTATATGGCCAAAAAATATGTGTACAACCCTCTTATTATCCAGTTCAATACAATCAAATACATAAAATAAATTATATGAACTTTATGGCTACATGTTGGGGAAGGTCCTTACTGTTTCAGCATGACTGTGCAACTTTGATAATCTTGTGCTTTTGTTTTGTTGTCCTGGTCAGTCTGGTGCAAAAATGGACTGAGCACAAATTCTCAAATTTATTGACTTATAATTTTATGCGATCAGGTTAACATGTAGATCTGAAAATAAAAATATTCAAAATATTTCTACAAAAATCTCTTCCAAGACTAACATATTGAATCTTTAAGATCAGGTGAGGTCAGGTAGGTTATGTTTTTTTGTAGGTGATAATAGAAATTGCTTTTAGTTTGAGATTATGTTGCTTAAGTTGTTAGTCTCTATTTACGGTTGGACTCATGTGATAGGTTGTTTTGTTTTGCAAGTTTGGAATTCTCAACATATAATCTTCTTTAACCATCAGATGAAAAATTGCTGGTTTTAAAGTTTTATAATAGTATTACGTGATTGTTCTATCTGTTTGTGATATTATTTACAGCTTAATTACAGCTGGTTACTTCTCTGCCATAGTGAATAGTGCTAGTACTTGGAACTACATGAAACAACAGTTTTGTTGTACAGGATGTAAAATAAACCCAAACTGTCACCACAGTGATGGAAAAACTAACACAGCTTATAAATTGAGATCTAATTGTAATCATTAGCTGCACTGTTACAGTACTACAATATCTAATAGTAACATTAGTGTACATACAGTATAATGTACTTTATATATGCTGTTCACAATGACCTAACCTAGTGTACATGCTGTTTCACTCCCTATTTTTATATCTGTCCGCTTCTCTGTATATAGCTACTCACATTATGGCAATGTATATAATATTGTTTATACAGATTTCCACTGTTAACTGTAATAAGGTAGTGTAGGCCTATAACTGAGAGCTAAGGGCGTAGTTCAAGGGCCCAACAGTGGCAACCTGATTGCTGGGCACTTGAGCTTGAACCATCCTGTGTGTCGTGTTCCATCAGCTTTAAATGTGTGCCAGACCTGGTGTATGTCTTTTTTATACCAGTGTGAATTCTTTATTAAACAGTATTGCATAGTTTACCTGGACGTTTAGATGCTGTAATATAACAGTTTGATTGCTGGCGCAGACACTGAGCTGCGCATTCACACAGACCGACTGCGCTTCCCATGTGCGCCGCGGTTCTATTTTAACGCGCGCATGTGTCGCTAGAGGGCGTGTCTGTGCTGAGCCTATAGCTGTCAATATATGCAAAACCACCAAACCCCATCTCATTGGTCTGCAGGGGTTACGCTAGGTGGGCGTGGTTTGAGTATGTATAAATGAACTCATGCGCTGTCCGGTCACTATATACTCCAGTGTCAGTGTGCGCAACCGACAGGATAAAGAATACAAGCCCTGAAATAAAAGCAACGAAAGTAAAGACTTAAAGAGACCGAGGATCTAACATCCAAAATAACAAAAGTATAACAAAGCTTGCAGACTGCAAGAACAGCCGCTGATGCAGCACTGGATGTACTGGGACTGGCTTTAACAGGCGGCTGTTCCATCGCTGGAACTTATGAGACTTCACTGTGAGTGACCGCATTGCGTTTTTCGTGGTGATTTTCGTTTTGTCCTGAATCATTCCACTGATTTGACTGAGAAAGTCTGATCTTGAGGCAGGTTAATGGTAATGTGACTGTCCTAGGCGAGAGAAAACTTTCTGGTCCTGTCCCAGATTGCTTTGCGAGTTGTATGCCTTCATGGTTGCGCAAGGATTAAAACAGCACACAGCTGGCAAATAAGGAAGGAAGCGTGCACTAACTTTTATTTTGGTACTTTTTTTTTACATTTAAAAGAACAGAATAGGACATTGTGCAGTTTCGGCCTGGGAGAAGTTGTGAACAGAGGGGTGCAGAGGCTGCCTGGCAGAAGCGCAATTACGCGTGCGGTTGCGCGTCTGTCCTGAATGCTGTAAATAGAGCTGTTCTCAGCACTAAAATCAGATCGGACTGCATGCATATGTGTTAAGCTCTTCACCATACAAGCATCACTTTTCTCGCATGGACTGACATGGCCACGGACCTCGCCATGAGCGCAGACCTACCCAACAGCCCGCTGGCTATCGAGTACGTCAATGACTTCGACCTCATGAAGTTTGAGGTGAAAAAAGAGCCACCCGAAGCCGAACGCTATTGCCACCGTTTACCACCGGGATCCCTGTCTTCCACCCCTATTAGCACTCCGTGCTCCTCTGTGCCTTCATCGCCCAGCTTTTGCGCACCGAGTCCTGGCGCGCAGCCCGGCCAGAATCTGAGCGTCAATAGCACCAACACTAACAGCAGCGGCAGCAACGCCGGCAACAACAACAACAACAACACTCAGTCCTCCACGGGGAAACCCCAACTTGAGGACTTTTACTGGATCCCTAACTACCAGCACCACATCAGCCCAGAGGCGTTGAACCTCACCCCGGAGGACGCAGTGGAGGCGCTGATAGGCAACGCGCATCACCATCACCACCACCATCACAGCCATCAGCCGTACGATAACTTTCGCAACCAGCAGTACGTCGGAGAGGAGCTGACGACCTCCTCGGGCGGCTACCACCACGCCGTACACCCCCACCACCATCACCACCACAGCCACCACCCGCACGCCCGGCTGGAGGACCGCTTCTCCGACGATCAGCTGGTCAGCATGACCGTGCGTGAGCTGAACCGGCAGCTGCGGGGCTTCAGTAAGGAGGAGGTGATCCGCCTGAAGCAGAAGCGGCGCACGCTGAAGAACCGCGGCTACGCTCAGTCCTGCCGGTACAAGCGCGTCCAGCAGCGGCACATGCTGGAAACCGAGAAGTGCACTCTGCAGAGCCAAGTGGAACAGCTCAAGCAGGACGTGGCGAGACTCGCCAAGGAGAGGGACATGTACAAGGAGAAGTACGAGAAGCTCGCAAGCCGAACCTTCACCGGCGCCAACAGCAATGTCAACCGGGACCCGTCCAGCGCCAATCACGCCAAAGCCCCCTCGGATTTCTTCATGTGAGAAGTTTCGTGTATTTGGTTTTCTTTTGCTAGCACTGAACAAAAAAACTTACATTAAATTATTATACCTGTGTGCATCATTTTACTGACAATTGAATATATTACCCCAACACAATTGTGCATTTTTATTTATTTATTTTTCTCTACAACGATTGTGTTCATGTAATATAGTGTAATAATGTACAAATGATGTACACATTTACTTAAAGTGTAATCTGTTCATTTTAGTTTGTGATCATTTTTAAACTTTCATCTCTTAGACAACAAATCACACTTAAAAATGAAGGTGCATAAATGTTTGCATATTATTTAACATATTATTATTATTATTATTATTATTATTATTATGATTATTCGTTTCTACTAAGGCATCAATAACCCACAATTTGCAGTGGTGTATTAACACTGGATTGATACTCTTAGATTTTAAAAAATACAAAACAACCTTCTGATTTTACACCTTTCACTATGCTTCAAATATTTCTATTTGCTTAAAGCTGCAGTTTGTAACTTTGCTATGAAACTTTTACACAGGAGCCTTAAAGGCAGGCACAAAAACACCCTAAAAGCTCTAAAGCTCTGAAGTCAGGTCAAGTTTATTTATTTTATTTGATTATTATTATTTTTTTATATCATTTATAAATACGCACAAAATCAAGGGCACTGTTTAGAATGGATATTGACTTGTATATATGCAAACTGCTGCTGTCAGATAAATTAGGACAAACACCTTAGTACCTCAACCCACTGTTGTAAGTAATGTTCTAGGATTTTAAGTTTTAGGATTTTTTAACAACAGACATCAATTTTTTGTTAATTCATTTAAAACGTTCGACAAAATGTGCACCAAAAATATGTTTATTCATTAAGAAATAATCACGTTCGATGCCAAACTATTTTCTATTTTGATTGCAGTATAATAGTTTGTATAATTTAAGTCAGCTTATTTACATTTGCATTTAATGGCTAAATATTTTCAAAAGCAAAACATTATCTTGACATTAACTCTTACTCCTAGACAGCAACAGTGGGAATTTTTATTTTTATTATTATTCAGGAAAGCACACTTTGTTAGTCAGCTGGGCTGCTTAATCACCCTTCCAATGGTTGCATGTCATTACAGATTTATGTCCTGGCATGAATTAACTAGAACAGACCGAAAGATGTAGAAGATCTCCAAAAAAAAGCATTTTCAGGGTGACTCGTAACTTGCAGTCTTTTAAATTCAATCCAAATTATTTTAATGCATCTTTTATTTCACCCACACAGCAGGCCTGTAGTACAAACACATGCGGCCGCAATTCTTCATATCATTTTGAGAACCCACTTTTAGGCACCTTTGTTTTTAAGTGTTCCTGAAATGATGTCAATTCATCATCATGGATATAATGAAATGTGTTTTGTGCACTGTAGGTGTTCATTCATTTAGCACCAGAGATGCTACAACAAGTAAACTATCCACACATCCACCCTTATAGGAAGTGTATCATTGCATATAATTGCGTTATGCACACATCATAATCTGCGCGTACTGGTGCACACTGACTGTTTGTGCGCGTTCATTATACTCTATAAGTCTTAAGAATGGTTTCTGTTTGGTCCAGACCAAGCCTTAGCCAAACTTGGACTCATTCGTGACTTCCAGACTTAAGTTGTGCATTAACTTAAAGGGTTTTTAATCCAAAAGTCTTACAGAATCCCACGTACCGCATCACTGACCTCAGACCTTCATGCGTCTTAACGGATCGAGTCTTAAAGACTGGAAACATGGACCTGAAATGTTATTTATATCTTACGATGTTTAATCGGACTAAACGCAACACAAGCAATGAAAGAAGGAAAGCAATACATCGTCGGACTTCTAGGGCACATCTGTAATCCTCTTGTACAGATGTTCCCACTTTTAGAGCAAGTTCTGAACTCGAGAAGGAAGCAATGCAGCCTGCATCCACCCTCCAACCCTGCATGCGGGACATGTACGGTCTCTTTATAGCTCCAAGTTCTTTCTATCTTTTCCACACATCTGGATGAAAAAGCATGTCCTTAATCACTTGCTTCCTCCTCTCATCTTCTCTCCTCTCCTCTCCTTTGACTGTCCTAAACGATGTACCTTTCGATCTTTAGGAAAGACGCAATTAAGGAAATGATACAAAAACCCGCAATTAAATGCGCCCTATATAGCCAAATTTCTATTCCCCTTAAAATGTTTCAGACAGATAGGGTAAACGAACTGAGCCAGATTTTATTTATTCGTACGTGTAAATATGTAGAAATGAGTTGGTGTGTTCATTTGCAATACTTTTTTCCACTTTTGCTTGTTTATTTAAATCGAAGCGTCTTAATTGCAATGTTTGTATGTAAACGCATGCAAATCTGCGAGACTCTCTTTCAGTCTAATATGTACAATATATTAAAGAGAGAAAGCCTACTGCACTGTTACAGAAAGACCTGGGAATAATGTTTCATATTTTGTATATTTTCTGATTGATTTAAAGCTCAGACGAGCACATAAACCGCGAATGTATCGCAAACGTGCACCAAAGCGTTTATTTATCATGCGCGTTTCTGTGCTTCATATCAACACAAACGAATAAAATCATTTCGATTCCTGTTTAACGTTGCAGTTTAAAAGCAGATTCGATTTCCTAGAATAGTTTTTTGCAAGAACCAGACCTGTCTTCATTTTAAAAGCGAAACTCTTGCAAGTTATCCAGATAACCAAATTATTCGATCATGAAACACTTTGCATTATTTGGTCAGCCAAATACAAGCGAGCTTTATTCTTATCAGACTTATTTACAAACTCAATGCATCGTAGTTCCCAAAATCAAGCCTTAGAAATGCTAAATCTCATTAGAGTCATAATCATTTACCAGACTTTTTGAGATATTATATAAAATGTGCAATATTGATGATCTCACTGATACTTATGAACTACTGTCGAATTCTGACTCTGAGGTATAAAACTGGTCATGAAGAATCTGTAGCATCTGTGTTTATTTGGGATATGATTTGGGATTTGATTTGGGATTAGATTTGGGATTAGATTTGGGATTAGATCTGGGAAGGTCCTCTGGATGTTGTACTGCAGTGTGTGATCTCTCTGTCTGTGTACATTAGATTTATTAGAGGCACACACACGGAGGCTTGAGATGATGGCTCACAGACGGGCTGTATGTATAAAAACTGTATATAAATGATTTCTATATATTTATTCTAGAAACATTTAATGTCATTTTCGTGTCAATACGTCCGAACTGAAATGTTTCTGAATGGAATGTTGTTCAGAATCTTGTTTTCATAAGGTTTAATAAAAAGTTGTGTCAAACCTTCTTCCCCACGTCTGTTGATTAACTTTGATTTGAGAAACAGATGATACATTTTTGAATTGAAATGTTGGTAAATTTTGATAGATGATACTGAAACTAAATTATCAACTAAATTATTTAATAGGCTGCTGCTTCTATTACTGCTTATAATCATAAAGTTTGTCGCAAAATACCCGCAACCAGTAAACCAGGTTTTATTATAGTATGTAGTAAAAGTGCTAAAACTTATTATAGGTCATTTATTCTACAGTATTTAGTCATGTTCACTTTCCTAGTAGTATTCCTCTCGTTAAGCATTACATTTTATAACCTATAATAAGGATATAAATGCATATAGATGTTGAATACTTATGAATGACGCACTATTATTATTATTATTATTATTATTATTATTATTACATTTACATTTTCTGCATTTATCAGACGCTTTTATCCAAAGCGACATACAGCACTGTGATAGTATTTTTGTCTAGGCAATTGTAGGTTAAGGGCCTTGCTCAAGGGCCCAACAGTGGTACTTGAACCAGCAACCTTTCGATTACCAGTCCAGTATCTTAACCGCTAGGCTACCTACAATTACTACTATTATTATTATTATTATCATTATTATTATTATTAAACACTGGGGCGAATACAGTTTCAATCTGTAATTCTGCATGTGTTAACAGTTTAAACATGATTAGAACATTTAAAATAGTTAGAATATAGGTGTGTTTTGGATTATTTGGATAAATATAGGTGTGATTTGGATTATTTGGATAAATGTAGGTGTGATTTGGATTATTTGGATAAATGTAGGTGTGATTTGGATTATTTGGATAAATATAGGTGTGATTTAGATGATTTGGATAAATGTAGGTGTGATTTGGATGATTTGGATAAATATAGGTGGGATTTAGATGATTTGGATAAATGCAGGTGTGATTTAGATGATTTTTACAGATCTAGGTGTGATTTGGATGGATTGTGTGAGGGGGAATCTGAATATCTAATGGAGGAGCAGTGATACAGGGACTAAATGCTGCTGAGCTTCAAGTGTTTGAGGGTGAACCACTCTTTACAAGCTCAGTGTTATATCCTTTATCTCTTGGTGCACATACCTGTCAGTGGTGTGATCAATACAATGCTTCATGGATGAGTTTATACTGCCATTACAATATTAAAAGCCTCGTCATTGGTAAGATAGCATAGTACGTTCGAGATTGCGTGCACACCAGCAAAGCAGTGCACACTGCCTCCAATTTAGTATACTGTTTAAGTCTGCGATTTCAGATGCAGCCATAGATTTGGATTTTAGCGACACACGCTGCCATCGTAGAGACGTCTTTTCCCAGGAGGTTTATTGCTATTTTAACAGGATGATGCCAGACCTCATTGTGGTGCCTGCACAACAACAGCGTGGCTTTGTAGACGTAGAGTGCATGTGCCTGACCAGCCTGCCTGCAGTCCTGATCTGTCTCCTATAGAAAGTGTATGGCGCAGCATGATGAAGAGAATCAGACAGTAGCAACCACGGACTGTTGAGCAGCTGACATCTTGTATTAAGCAAGAATGAGCAAAACTGCAACAATTAGTGTCATCAATTTAAAACTATTTAAAATGTGTCATTAATAAAAAAAGGTGATGTAACATGGATCAGTTCTACCTTTTTTTGAGTATATTGCAGGCATCAAATTCTAAATCTGTTTATATTTAGAAACCACCATCAAGTTTGTTATTGAAAATGTTGGAAATATATTTCTTTGTATGTTTGCCGTTGAATAAAAGTTCAATAGAATGAACAGATCACGGATTCTTGTTTCTCTTTTTTTTTTGGAAATGTGGGTTGTGCAACATATTTCTGCAGAGCTCCGCATTCAGAACGACGTTTCGACTTGTATGATGTTCCATTTAAAATGAATCTCTTGCGAAAGCTTTGAAAAACTGCATGAGCGAGTGGTCGGAGTTTGAGTTTATAAATGTGACATTTGTCATGGTTGCTCGGACCGGACGTTGTTTTGTCAGTGCCGGCAGTGTTTGATGTGGATGTTAGTTTTACTGATGGGTGATGCTCAGACTCAGCACGGGCCTTTTTCTTCTTATTGTTTCTGCCGAGTCCAGATTCAGTCTGGTTGGACATTCATGTGTTAACATTATTTGTCTGCATTGAATTTAATGCTTTAAGCATAACAACAGTTATGCTTTTGTTAAATGACCTTTATACGTACATCGATGAGGCATAACATTATGACCACCTTCTTAATATTGTGTTGGTCCCCCTTTTGCAGCCCCTTACGCAACAAACTGTGATGCTCTGTGTATCCTGACACCTTTCTATCAGAACCAGCATGAACTTCTTCAGCAGTTTGAGCTACAGGAGCTCATCTGTTGGACCGAACCACACGAACCAGCCTTCGCTCCCCACGTGCATCAATGAGCCTTGGCCGCCCATGACCCTGTCGCCGGTTTACCACTGTTCCTTCCTTGGACCATTTTGAAAGATACTGACCACTGCAGACCGAGAACACCACACAAGAGCTGCAGTTTTGGAGTTTTGCTTCTAACATCAACTTTGAGGATAAAATGTTCACTTGCTGCCTAATATATCCCCCCCACTAACAGGTGCCGTGATGAAGAGATAATCAGTGTTATTCACTTCACCTGTCTGTGGTCATAATGTTATGCCTAGTCAGTGTATGTTCTCTCTTGTTGTGGACTATAAAGCACTTGTACAGAGAGCTATGAAGGTCAAGTCAGGTCAAATTTATTTGTATAGCACTTTTTACAATAGACATTGTCTCAAAGCAACTTTACAGATTCCAGGACCAACAGACCAAAAAACCCTGTTGAGCAAGAAAAGGGCAAAAAACTGCCCAAAATATTACAACAAAGAAACCTTAGGAGAAGAAACCTTTCCACTTTTCTAAGTTGCCGTTAAAATGTTGATAATTTCTCATGCATATTAATCCATATTAATCGTTTTACACTTTTGCAGAGTGTACGCCTCGTGATCTGGGTGAAAGTCGAAGGTGCACTTGGAGAACGAGAGAAAAAGGAAGACGGAGGGATGGAAAACGAGAGTGGAAGAGGAAGAGCTTCTGTGTTCTCTGGCGTCTCGGCTGCAGCACTGATGAGAATCCCTCGTAGTCAGCGTCTCTAAAGGCTCGGCTTACGCACACACACACACACACACACACACACACACACACACACACACACACACACACACACACACACACAACGAACAATGCATACACACTCACCAGGCGAAAGAGTGTGTCTACAGCTTGTCTGACTTACATATGCCATTGTAAAGGACCGCACACATCCAGCTAAAGTATGCCTTCAGATCTGCACATCAAATTATTTAGCATTTAAATTATAATAATGATTTTAATGTGCAGCTTTTATTGTTCAGATTAATTTCATCGGTGTGTACAGGATAGGCTCCAGACCCACCACGGCCCTGATCAAAATTGTACAATATGTCACTGTGTAACACAAATTCAAGACAACAGGTTAAGGTCTTGAGATGAGATTTATTAGAATGTTATCACATGTACACACACTTGTATAAATCATGCATGGTATCACAGTGTCATATTTAAAATTCAGACTTTAATTACTGCAGCTGTTGCTTTACTCTGAATAATAAATGAATCATCATCACATTAGATGCTGCTGATATTAATACAGACACCTTAAAGCTTGAGTAAAGATTGTTGGTCTGGAGCCACCTGGAGGAGGTTTTTCTTTCCAACAACACTGTACCTACTGTCATGCACGGTGCTGGTAGTTTTATGGAAAGGAAAGGAATGAAGGGATGTAAGTAAATTATCTTAAATGTCTTAAATTTCTGATGCAAACCAGGTTTTAATGGTCTTCGTAAAGCTCTGAGCTCAACATTATTAAAAATATTTGGACTCTAGGATAAAATCTGTGCCAAACCAATTCTGCCAGGTAAAGGTCAAGAAACTTGCTAATGGCTACCAAACCATTGGTTGCGGGTGCTGGAGCCTATCCCAGCTTTTCAGTGGGCGCAAGGCACACAGTAACACCCTGAACGGGGCGCCAGCCCATTGCAGGGCAGACACAGACACACACACACACACACACACACACACACCCATTTACCTATAGGGCAATTCAGTGTCTCCAATTAACCTGACTGCATGTTTTTGGACTGTGGGAGGAAACCGGAGCTCCCGGAGGAAACCCACGCAGACACGGGGAGAACATGCAAACTCCACACAGAAAGTACCCGGACCTCCCCGCCTGGGGACCAAACCCAGGACCTTCTTGCTGTGAGGCGACAGTGCTACCCATCAAGCCACCGGGCCGCCCAGCTAAGGTACATATAACTAATTTGTAGGTGTGCTGTGTGTATATTGTTCTACCCAGCAGGTATTCACATTTTACCAGTCATATTTTCAAAAAAAGCTTAATAAAAATAAAAAAGAACTAAATTCTAAGTCTTATTTTTACTAAATACTGTGCATTTCAGTTGCATTTGCAAAAATCATCAACATTTGAAGACTGCTGTGTCATACACATTCTGTACATAAAGTATATAACCTCCTTATTAAAATAAACAATTAAAGTTTTGATTATTTTGTCATTTTAACATTATAACATTTAAATGTTCTTTAACTGTTTGGGAACTGAGGACATTCATTGTTATATTCATTTATTTATTGTCTGTTTTAGCACTGCTTTATCCTGGTCCGGGTCGCTGTGGGTCTGATTTACTGGGTTCATTACAAGACAGATACACACACTCTCTCTCTTTCACACACACAAACACACACACACACACACACACTGCAATTTTTAGTATCATTAGTCAACCTGACTGCATGATTTTAGACTTGTGGGAGGAAACCAGAGCACCTGGTGGAAACCCACACAGACACGGGGAGAACATGCAAACTTAACACAGAAAGGCCTACCTGGGAATCAAACCCAGTACCTTGTTGCTGTGAGGCGACAGTGCTACCCACACTTTTAATTGTTATGGTCTATATTGATTTTTTCCCAGTGGTGCTTACTATAATACTTGCTATAAGACTTTACTGTAAGGTGGTTTATAGAAAGACTTTTACTGGTCTTAATAATGCACCCCACATTATCAGTGGGATACAGGTCTGCACTTCAAACAGGTCAGTCTATTACCTCAACTTTCTTAACATATATGGCTAAAATGTTGTGTCATGTGATGGAGCTTGATGTTTTAAACATCTAGGGTTAGGGTACAGCATTCCTGGTTTTATTATTAATAGTATTACTATACATTTAGAATTAGAGTGTATTTACATAAATCAATAAAGTTAAAAGGTAAAATAATAACATCTCTTTTTTATTTAACAAAACAACAAACAAAATCATTATCATCGGGCTATGAATCACTGCTTTCTGTTTTTAGGTGCATTTTACCTACTGGTTCCAACTTCTGGCCTATAAATATAGTTTGCATATAAATAAATAAAGTTAAATTTAGATTTTACTACCCTACAAGTTATGTTTCAGTAAAATGAAATGTGTTGGGATTCTTTCTCAATTTTAATAGAACACACATGCACTTTGTTTGTGGTAAATATATGTTAGTTATTAAAAAACACTTTATTTATGCATTTGATAAAATTTGCATATTATTTTCCTAATCACATCGATCAAATCATTTGTTCGGCAATAAGCAGCTATTAATAAAGTGTTATTACTTTTCAGCACAAGGCCACTGTGTTTTCCACCTCGTACAGAGTCTCAGTTTCTGTGTGAATATAACAGAACTCACGGTGGCAGCTTTTAACCCCTGAACAAATCGACAGCTTGATAAATTGCCTATGAAGCTCTATTAACGCTCAGGAGGTATTAATAATTATTTAGGCTGCTTTCGGGATTGAGTGAATGACCTGTGGGGCACAAGCGGCGCTGCTCTCCAAACAGCGGCAAAGTCATTACCGTGGAACCACCCGCCGACACCCCCCTTCCCTTTTCCGGCTTAGTCTCGGCACAGCCACGACGCGCTGAAGGAACGACGGGAAAAAGCAATTTCCCGGCGCTGAGCGGCGGGGCCCGAGCCCTGGCGCGGTGCAGCCGGCTGTCACAAACACACCCGCACTGACACGCTTCGTGCTGAATAGACAAAGCGCAAACATGCTATCACAGGGGAAAAATGTGCAACGCCAGCGTTTTTTGGGGGAGGGGGGGGGGGGGCGTTTCGGTTTATTGTTCAAGCGCAACCTACAATCTACAAATAAATAAACAAACAGACGAACAAATGACGACCTAAATGTGGAATATGAGCTGATTATCAGCGCAGAAAGGCACAGTGTGAGAGACTCGCATCCTCACACGGGGCACCAATTAGTGAGTTTAAAGACCTGCCGTCAGTCAACGACCTCCTCAAACTCAAAATCCCGCCTGTGTGAAGATAAAGCTGAACAAGTTAGGCCATAAAGACTTACAGTTAATACACACTGTTTATAACCGGCCTGCATAACCTGCACACACGTTTAGATTAAAAGTTTTATAAAGCATCATGAAGGAAATCCAGTTTAAATATGGCATCTGCAAAGATCTACAGAGTTTCTATAACCAATAAACCATTCAGTGTTTCCATCCCCTCCAAATCCAATCAAGAATTAAACTTCTGTGAGTAACTGTATGGGTTTGCAGTAATCCTACCATCTAAGGGGACAATTATGTTTGCAAACGCCCATCACAACAGTTTAAATTATTTTTCTTCACACAACTATCCTGATTTTAGGGCGGCATGTGGCTTAGTGGGTAGCCCTGTCACCTCACAGCAAGAAGGTCCTGGGTTCGATTCCCAGCTGGAGCGGTCCGGGTCCTTTCAGTGTGGAGTTTGCATGTTCTCCCCGTGTCTGTGTGGGTTTCCTCCGGGAGCTCCGGTTTTCTACCACAGTCCAGAGACACGCAGTCAGGTTAACTGAAGATACAAAATTGTTCACGACTGTGTTTGACATCCTGTTGTGAATGTAACCAAAATGTGTAAAACATGACGTTAAAATCCTAATAATAAATAATCCTGATTTTATCATTATTTGTCTGATAGCCAGCAGTGGACCTATGATAATCCTATGTAAATGCCGATAGCTGATCAGTATTAATTACTTAGAAGTTCATGCGGTGTGCCTTGCGCTCAGCAAAATCATGATACGAAAATATTGTAATTTAATAATAACGACCTGGCGAGTGCAGCCAATGGGGGGGCAGTGCGGTTGGGGTTTTGAGTTCATGTCGTGGAGGGCCCCCCCTGGCCATGGGCCCCAGTGCAACTGCCCCCTGGCCCCCCCTGTAGTTACGCCCCTGCTTCCATCACATGTAGGTAAATTAAACATGTGGTATGTGGACCCCAATAACTAGAAGGGGTGTCCCCATACTTTTGGCCATATAATGTAGCTGTGTATAGTAGTTGTGTTTGGCTAAATTGTGTTCAAACTGTGTTACAGAAAAGTTCCTTAAGGGTTATGGTATGAATAATGTACATTAAGGAAGAATCGGCATTCATAACTTACATTTTTAATGCTGTAAATACGATGATTTCTTTTAGCTGCATATTTAATTGGGCACAGTTTTTACACCCGATGCCCTTTTCCTGACGCACTCCTCCTATTTATCCGGGCTTGGGACCAGATACTGGCACTGAGGGACAGTGGTAGCCTGGTGGGTAGAGCTTTGGGCTATCAGCCACTGTTGGGCCCTTGAGCAAGGCCCTTGACATTTTCTGCTCCAAAGGCGCCATACAATGGCCGACCCTGCACTCTGACCCCGGTGTCCATACAAGCTGAGATACACTCACTAATGCTGTAAATACCAATTTCCAAATATGAGACCAAGCTAAACCTGCCTCTACTGATAGACATTTGGGTTAAGTGCAATCAAATTTGTAGACTTTTGTGCTTTAAAACATCCAGACATGATTTTTAAGCTGATGTTTATTGCAGTGTACATGTGAGAGCTCAGCGGCACTTCTTAATTTCCAAGGGTTTCAACCTTCTCTGGCCAGTGAAAGGTCATCATTGTGCTGACTTAGTAAGATCTGAATGTTCCAGCAGGTTTTAGTTCCTTTTTCCAGGAGATCTCTGAGCAACTTCTGCGCAACTGAGAAGCTCATTACATGACTCTACACAGACCTATTTCAAAAACGTCTTGAAAAACTCAATTTTTAAACACTAAATTTTACTTAATTTTCTGCAGTATAGATTTGCCTTTGTTACTAAAATCTAATAAGAATATCTAATATATGTTGGAAACTCTATTTCCAGAAAATTTTGAAAAATGGAATAAAAAGAAGAAGCTGGGTTTTTAATTAATTAAATCTTTATCTGATTTTTAAGTAGATTTAAAATATTGTCACTGATCAACTTCATTTTATTTTGTAAATATAAACTAATTTAGTAATGAATGCCTGCAACACAATCAAAAAAATTGGGAGAGACGCAGAATTATAGTGAAAAGTTTATATAATATACAAGGTAAAGCATTTTGAAATTAGTCAATAAGCAGGTGAATTGGTAACAAGTGAGGGAATCATGATTAAAAATAAAGGGAGGATCCACCAAAGCTTCAATTACCACATAGAAGCACTTTGTAGTTCTACAATTACTAACTGTAGTCCATCTGTTTCTCTACATACCTTTTTTTAGCCTGCTTTCACCCTGTTCTTCAATGGTCAGGACCCCCACAGGACCACCACAGAGCAGGTATTATTTGGGTGGTGGATCATTCTCAGCACTGCAGTGACACTGACATGGTGGTGGTGTGTTAGTGTGTGTTGTGCTGGTATGAGTGGATCAGACACAGCAGCGCTGCTGGAGTTTTTAAATACTGTGTCCACTCACTGTCCACTCTATTAGACACTCCTAGCTAGTTGGTCCACCTTGTAGATGTAAAGTCAGAGACGATCGCTCATCTATTGCTGCTGTTTGAGTCGGTCATCTTCTAGACCTTCATCAGTGGTCACAGGACGCTGCCCACGGGACACTGTTGGCTGGATATTTTTGGTTGGTGGACTATTCTCGGTCCAACAGTGACAGTAAGGTGTTTAAAAACTACAGTAGTGCTGCTGTGTCTGATCCACTCATACCAGCAGAACACACACTAACACACCAGCACCATGTCAGTGTCACTGCAGTGCTGAGAATGATCCACCACCTAAATAATACCTGCTCTGTGGGGGTCCTGACCATTGTATAGAATGTGGAGAGGTATGTAGAGAAACAGATGGACTACAGTCAGTAATTGTAGAACTACAAAGTGCTTCTATGTGGTAAGTGGAGCTGATAAAATGGACAGTGAAAGGTGTTGCGATCAGAAGGGCAACCCTGGGGGGAAGAGTGTAAATATGTGGGGCATAATATAGTTCCTATCTGAATACATCAGCACACACAAGCTTTACAGTATTTGTGACTTATCGCCCACGCCAAACCATCATACCAACAATGCATTGCAAAAAATATTTATTTACATCTTCTTGCTCGCTTCTTGTTCACGTGCATTTGTGGACGTGGTATCTTCAAACCCCTCGTCACTTCTGCCGTGTGTTTTCGGAGACCGGACAGACTCGTCTGAGATTCCTCCCGGTGATAGATGGTGTAGTGTGTGACCCCCTATCGCCGATCAGTTGTGCAGTTTTAGAACCACGGCAACTTTAAAGACTCACAATTACAAGAGATCCAGTCGTGTACAGTGACCTGAACACCTTGAAAGTCGTGTAGTGTGAACACTGGGGTGTGTTACTGCGTTGTGCCCAGTTATTCCAGGGAAACCAGTCCTATCGTAACCCTGAACATGATAAGCATGAATAGTGAAGTTAACTTATCACTGCTTTAAATCAAGGTTTGACCTAAACTGCTCTTCAAGTGAGGCTTCAAGTTTATGACTTTTTGCAGACCTGCTGATGAACATGAAACTGAAGTAAAACACAACAGAGCATAAAAGAAAAGTGTTTTTGTAAAGATGGCACATTCAGCCAAAAGCCTGAGGTGAAAGTAAAGAAAGCCAGGAAAAAGGAATCAGAACGTGTTGTGGGAACAGTCACTGACAACGACAAAAAGAACTGGCACGTGGGCACCCAGAGAGCTGCGCTGGTGCCAGTTTGTGAGAGACTGATAAATCATCTCGCCTCGCGTTGTGGTGAGTGTGTATTGTGGTAAACGACATTGGCAGTATGAGGTCATGCGTCGTAATTTCTGCATCTAATGTTCCAATAATGCATTACTGAGTGTCGTCGTTATAAATGATGACATCGTAGACGTCTGCAGTTTCCTCTTGTGGTGACCCTGATTTAAATGATACAATTTTGAAGCGATACTGATGCTTTATTAACGTCCACTGTTCCGTTTATCGTCATTCTGCTTTAGTTTTTACTTCTTCTTTGTAAAACTCAGGACTTTTAAAGGCTCTCAGGCACCCGTCAGGTAAAGTAACACTTTTACTCATATTTCTGTTTCTCAGGAGGCAGCAGCTACTGTTCAGGGGTCTGTGGTGTGTGACAGCTCAGGACATCAGGGAGTCTGTTAGTTCTGCAACTGCAAAACACATCGAACATGCAAAAGACTTTTAAAACTAGAGAACTTTTAGGTGGAGAAAATAGAAATCACAGTTTCTTACAGTTCTTCCTTTCTTGTCTTGCCACTGTCCTGTCTTTCCTTCCCTTCATTTCTCTTTCTTTCTTTCCCTGTGCTTTCATTTCCTCTTTGCTTTTCCTGTCCTTCTCTGTCCTGTCTTTTCCTTTCTTGTCCTGTCCTTCTCTGTCCTGTCTTTTCCTGTCCTTCCTGACCTGTTCTTCTGTCCTGTCTTTTCCTGTACTGTCCTTCTCTGTCCTGTCCTTCTGTCCTGTCTTTTCCTGTACTGTCCTTCTCTGTCCTGTCCTGTCCTTCTCTGTCCTGTCTTTTCTTTTCCTGTCTTTTCCTCTCTTCCTTTCCTGCCCTGTCCTGTCCTGTCCCCTTTTCATTTCTTTTTTTTCTCTCCTCTTTTCTGTCATGTCCTCTTTTTTGTCTTAACTTTCCCTTCCTCTTTACTTTTCTCTTCTCTTTCAGTTAATGTTTTCTCCTCTTTTCTATTTTTTCCTTTCCTCTCTCATTTCCTCTTTCATTACATTTCCTTTCCTTTTATTTCCTTTCCTCTTTCTTTTTCTCTTTTCTTTCCTTCATTTTCCTTATCTTTCCATTCCTTTTTCTTTCCTCTTTACTTTTCTTTCTTTCCTTTCTTTTATATTTAATCTTTCCTCTGCTCTTTTCTTTTCTCTTTTCTTTCATGTCCTGTCCTTTCCTCTTTCTTTTCCTTTTGTGTTTCCTTTTCTTTGTTTCCTTTTGTGTTTGTTGAAACTGAACCTGTCAGACACGCCTACAGCTCGGTAATGTGAATGAATATATTAGGAAAAAGTGTGAACTTTAAATGTTCCCTCCACCCTGATTCCACACAAATACTGAACCCACAACATTCACACCAAAACACAAACACACAGGGGAATGATTTCACTAAAGTAATTATCAAAGAAATGTTATTTTATTTACTGCTGTTTTAAAAAGACATAATCAAGGTCTGTATATTAATAACCAATAATAATTAGAACTTAATGCAGTTATAAATACAAATAAGAGCCTTTTCTTACCATTACAGTTAATATGCCAGTTAAAGTAAAGCCAGTTAAACGATGATGTTTGTGATGTACTACTCTCACCAAAATACTTTTAGGGTGACCTGGTGGTGTAGTGGGTAACACTGTCGCACAGCAAGAAGGGCTTAGGTTCGATTCCCCGTGTGGTCAGGGTGCTTTCTGTCAAAAATGTGCATGTTCTCCCTGTGTGTGTCTAGGTTTCCTTTGGGAGCTTCAATTCTGGAGCTACTAGAAATTGCTCTAAAACAGACATTTCACTTTTAACCCGAGGTTAGTTCCGGTCAGGTATGGAGTTGATTTTAAGTATATTTTTGTGTCAGAAAATGAAAGCTGATGACAATTAAAATGGGCTGATTTAAATAAAAAGAGATAAGAAACATATAAACAGATATTGGGTGTGTTCTGTGTAGATTTTTACTTTTAGATTTTTTTCATATTTTTAGAAAATCTGCAATAATCACACACTAAACCCACACACTTCTCTTTATGTTCCTTAAAATGTTTCACTTGAATTGTACATGGATACTACTACTACTACTACTACTAATAATAATAATAGTCTTTATTTATAAAGTGCCTTTCCTACAGCAGCAGTTAAAAGTGCTTTACAGGTCAGAAAACAGATAGTTATAGATACAACAATACAAATAAATGAATAAGATGCAAAAATAAAATAAATAAATAAAAAGAATAAAAGAGAAACTTGATTAAAATTGAATGATTGAATGAATAAATTAATGAATAAACTGTAAATCTGCATGTCATTAACACTCCATGATTTTCTACGTTTATAAGTCATGAGTTGTGTTGGGTAGACCCTGTACCCTCACAGATCACTTGTAATTGGGTTATTATGGATGATTTAACCACATCCCCAAAATACCTTTGTGAGATCCTGTATTCTTACTGATAATGTGTGTAAGGTCCACGCCGGAGGAAAATCGTCTCCCTGTCTGAGGAAAAAATGACTCTCTGTTGGGCCTCTGTTTCAGAAAATGCTAATCTAGAGTGTATTTTAACAGTTAAAAGACACAAATACAAGAATTCAGCTAAAAGTATCAGATTAAAAAGAATAAACTAAACCAGAATCATAAACATGCTCATTTAAAAAAACCCTTTTCCAGCTGCTTCTTAAGTGTGTGTAAAGATTAAAAAGCTCCCAATTCCCTAGGGAGAGAATTCCAGAGCTTTGGACCATGGTGGCTAAACGCAGATTAATTACTTAAAGTAAGACGTGATATTCCAGAATCATTAAAACAGAAATTACAAGATGGTAGGGATTTAAATCATTGATGTAGATTTGTTCAGGCTGAGGAGTAAGGTGCGTGGAGAAGGAACCAATGTCAAACCCATTCTCCACCATTAGAGGCCAGAAAATGACACCATGTCTAAGGTGCTTGCGAGAAAATTTGGAATGTAGGAATTTATCAGGCCTGTCATGAAGAATTCCCAAGAAAGCGACGGATCCCGGCCTGGAGAGGGCGATCCGAGAGGCCTCGATGAGCCAAATAAATCTCCGCCGTCCCACTGGAACCCCAACCAGCTTCTAATAGGAAAGTAATGCTGGAGGATTTCGTCTTCTGTCAGGTCTTATTATAAACATGTCAAAAGGTGAATAAATACAAATTCAGCGTCAGACACAAGACGATTACAGTCGTGTACGTGAAGTTTACAGCAGGTCCAGATGATGAAATGAATCAGAATACTGTAATTGTTTTAAAGATGATTGATGGGTGATGTAGAAGAAATAATACATATGATGATGGATGACTGTAAATAAAGCCAGTGTTATGGATAGGACACAGGAAATAAATGAGCTGCTAACACAAGGCCACGGAGGTGACGATGCTGCCCAGATATGTTTAGCCATGAGGGTGACCCCGTACTTGTTGCTAATGTGTATGAATGGGGAATATGGGAAGAAGAGGACATGAATGGACATGAATGGACGTGAATGGACATGGTTTGTGCATGTATTTGTGCATGACAGGACATGTCACTGCATGCTGTGTGTCAACTGGGTTTTTGATTATTAACACGTGTGAACAGTTTGTGTTTTACAGATCCCTAAACTATCCTAAAGTCTCTGAGTTCGAATCTCAGCTCTGCTACCGATTGGCTGGGCAGGGTCTGGAGCAGACAAATTTGGCCACTAAAGTCTCTGTGACAAGGACTAAACTATAACTGTGGCTAAGCTATGACAAGGACTATGCCGAGATAAGGACCAAGCTAAAAAAAGAATTTAAACTGAAACAAGGACTAAACTGAGACAAGGACTAATCTAATCTGAGACAAGGACTAATCTGAGACAAGGACCAAGCTGACTGAAACAAGGACTAAACTGAAACACGGACTAAACTGAAACAAGGACTGAACTGAGACAAGGACTAATTTGAGACAAGGACTAATCTGAGACAAAGACTGGTCTGAGATAAGGACCAAGCTAACTGAAACAAGGACTAAACCGAGACAAGGACTAATCTGAGACAAGGACTAAACTGAGACAATGACTAATCTGAAACAAGGACTGAAGTAAAACAAGGACTAAACTGAGACAATGACTAATCTGAAACAAGGACTGAAGTAAAACAAGGACTAAACTGAAACAAGGACTAATCTGAGTCAAGGACTAAACTGAGACAAAGACTGATCTGAGACAAGGACCAAGCTGACTGAAACAATGACTAAACTGAAACAAGGGCTATTTTAAGACAAGGACTAAACTGAAACAAGGACTGAACTGAGACAAGGACTAATGTGAGACATTAATGACCAGGCTGAGACAAAAATAACACATGGCCTTTCTGGTCTTCTGTTGTTAAATGTCCTGTACTGTGTACTGTCCAGTGCTGAAGTGTTACCAGCACAACTCCAGTTTCACCAGTTCTATCCATGGTACTGAGAACACAATCATTCCAGGATACCTGTGACCTCTGACCCAGGATACATACTTCATAAGTAAAAAAGTAGCTGTTTATTTTAAAGTTATGGTACTGGAGTACTGGAGTAATCACATGGTTGCTGGTTCAAGCCCCACATCGTCCAGGTTTCCACTGTTGGACCTTTGAGCAAGACCTTCCATTGTTTCTAAAGCTTGTAATCATCACAGCTTTAAAGCTATTTTATGTTTACGCTCATGATTTTGGAGTAGGATGTCCATCAAGCTCATGATCAGGTGTCTACATTTCTTTGACCAGTATTTATTAAATATACCTGAAACAAGGTAGAGAGAAAGTGAGATAGTGAGAGTGAGGTGGTAATAAATGTGAGGCTGCTGTGGGGTGATGTTCAAACACCCAGCGAGGGATCTAACACATGAAACTCAACAATCATGAGGGTTCATCTTTAACACCTCACCAAACCTGCCGCTGATACACACACGTCAACATACGGAGATCTTTCTCACAACTTCATTTAATATGGAGCGCAAACGTGGAAGTAAATAATGCGGCTGAATTTATTCTAGAGCTGAAGCGTGTAAGAGGAAAGAAAAGAGGGGAGAAGAAACCCTGATAAATAAAGTTTAGATTAGTATGAGACCTACAGAGACGTACAGAGACGTACAGAGCAGATAAATAAGGATGTTTGTTTACACTAGAAGTATTTATACATAATAAATTATTACTTGAAAATGTAGATATATTTAGGGCAGGATAGCCAGTAGTCATATTCCAATATTCCAAGAATACTGCTACAATAGCAAGTTACTGGAAAGTGTGTCAATTACATTCCCAGTTCTAGCTGGTTTATATCAGTTCTTATGTTTTAGCTAAGAAATCTCGGGTCTTCCCCTTTCCTACATGCTCACTGATGGGAGTATAAACGGTGATTATTTTCTTTCCTTCTAAGAACCAAGCTGAGACAAAGACTATGCCGCGATAAGGACTAATCTGAGAAAAGGTCTAAGCTGAGATAAGGACTACACTGAGATAAGGACTAATATGAGAAAAGGACTAATCTGAGAAAAGGTCTAAGCTGAGATAAGGACTACACTGAGATAAGGACTAATATGAGAAAAGGACTAATCTGAGAAAAGGTCTAAGCTGAGATAAGGACTACACTGAGATAAGGACTAATATGAGAAAAGGACTAATATGAGAAAATGACTAAGCTGAGACAAGGACTACACTGAGATGAGTACTAATCTGAGATAAGGACTAATATGAGAAAATGACTAAGCTGAGACAAGGACTACACTGAGATAAGTACTAATCTGAGATAAGGACTAAGTTGAGACAATGACTAATATGAGAAAAGGACTATGCTGAGATAAGGACCAAGCTAAGAAAAAAACTAAACTGAAACAAGGACTAAACTAAGACAAGGACTAAGCTGAGACACAGACTATGCTGAGATAAGGACTAAGCTAAGATAAGGACTAAGCTGAGACAAGGACTAAAATAAGATAAGGACTAAGCTGAGATAAGGACTAAGCTGAGATAAGGACTAAGCTGAGACAAGGACCAAGCTGAGACAGGGACTAAACTGAGACAAGGACTAAGCTAAGATAAGGGCTAAGCTAAGATAAGGGCTAAAATAAGATAAGGACCAAGCTGAGTGCATCAGCTCTTATAAGTCACAGGTGACTGTTTTTAGGAGAATGACAGCACACACTGTGACTCCATGCTCTCTCCGCCAGCCAAACTAGGTCGTGGAGAAAGTAACGTCCACGTAGAGCAGGGTACAGTGCTGAATATGCATTCAGCATCTACACCGGTACACTAAAATGTTATACAGAATAAAATGATGACATTAAAAGAGTCAGAGAGACAGAGTGGAAAGGTTTCTGCCAAATCGAGTAATACTGTTAATTATTGGCCACAAGACTAATAACTTAGACAAACATTCAAACAATGAATGAATTATTTTTGCCTGCACTAATAGGTACAAATGTGTCACAAATGTACTTTTTCATTCTCTTGTTACCTGAAATAGAACTTCACATCGGTCTATTAATGCATGTTTCATGCCTGTACTCTCCGCTCATGTCTCATTCTCTTATTCTCATGTTTTCCGTCTGTGCTTGTTCATGTCATTACGGATCTGAACTGACGTGTGCAAACGGTCTTTTGTCTTTTCCTCAATGGGAGACACGACTGATGATTGCTCTTCCTAACACATGAAACATAAAGGGAATCATTTCTACAACAACATCATTCATGAATTAAAAATGGTTTAGCAAAATAAATGTTGAAATTTAAGCAACGACAAGAGGAACTAATTTGTTACCATTTGTGACCATGCTGCCTATTTAAAGACCACAAACAGTGACTTCATGCACTCATGCACTGTCTGTTTGACCACCGCTTTATCCGAGATCAAGTGATCAGCATGTAGGGAACACAAGAGGCTGCGTTGAGACCCTGTGGAATAGAATCCAGCTACAATCATTACAAATCAAATTTAGGAAGAAGACTTTTCTGCTTTCTCATGCACACAGACATCTAATCCAATTCATCTATAATAAAATATCTAATGGCAAATTAATACGACCCGCTAAAACCGCGGGGACCCCGTCGCTCGATAGCCAACGCCTTCATCCTTCCGATCCTGTCGTTGGGTGAAAATCCCTCCCTGAGGTGAATGTATGTAAATAAATGTAACTCATCATAGAATGATTCACATAAGCGCCTGTCAGCACATATGACCGGTCATTAGTATTAATTATGAGCCCTTAAAAGAATCCATAAGCACTCATTAGCTCTCGTGTGCCGTAATTAGCCGTGACACGAAGGTCAAAGTGCCATAAGTTTACACGGCAGGGAGTAAATATTCTCTATCAGACGATTACACTGCGTTCACGAGTCGTTATCTGATTAATTACACGCTAATATTTAATTACCTTCAAACTGCCATCACGGTGAAGACCAGTTCATAAATTTAAACGAGCACTTTTATAGATCCGGTTCCAAACGTCACCGTCACCGTGCCAGCGAAATTAAATCCAGAGCTGATTATGAGTTACACTTGTTATTCCACCTGCCAAAAGTATGTGAACCCCTGTCCCAGACTAAATCTATGGGTGTGTTCGAAAAGCTAGTGATCTCTCTACATAGACGCATTTTACGTCATCCTACGCGCGCTCCCGAGAAGGAGGCTGTTCGAAATCCTAGATGCCTTAATATCCTCACTAGTGAGGCATCTTAACATTTCAATGTTATTTGGACTCAAGAACGAGTGAGCATCGCAAGCATCCTTAGTGATCAAGGCAATCCCAGCATTCAGTGCGGCAGCTCTTCTCTCACAGAAAAATAATAAAAACATGGCTGATGGTGCAGAGAAACGAACAGTTATTTTCAAACGCAAATAAATTATTATTGATTTTTAACTTTAACGACAGCGAATGTAACCGTTTTTGGTACACGAAAACACATTAATTTGAATGACAAGATGCTAAATGCTAAATGCGAAACCCGATGGAATCGCTGTCTAAGTAGCGCGTTCGAATAACCTGCCTTACAAGTCATTGACGTATTAGAATCCTCTCTACTGAGGCAGCTGCCTATGTAGGCAGTACATTTACATTTTACATTTTCAGCATTTAGCAGACGCTCTTATCCAGAGCGACTTACAGAAGTGCTTCTATAGTGAACATTTCATTTCTCAAGTTTAGGAAAACAACAGTCAAAGAACACAAATCTGCTAAAACCTGTTAGAACCAAAGTGCCTTTTTTTTTTTTTTTGAAATGGAGAAGAATGGAACAAAATGTTAGTAAATAAGTACAAGTCAGCCTAAGTGTTTAGTAAAAAGGTGGGTTTTTAATCGTTTTTTAAAGACAACAAGAGACTCAGATGTTCGGACAGACAGAGGAAGTTCATTCCACCACTTCGGCGCTAGAACAGAGAACAGCCTTGATGCTTGTCTTCCTTTAGTCCTGGATGGGGGCTCAAGTCGAGCGAGACTAGAGGCTCGGAGGTTGCGTGGTACAGAGCGGGGTTTGATTAGGCCATGAAGGTAGCTTGGGGCTGGTCCATTTTTGGCTTTGTAGGCGAGCGTCAGTGTTTTAAACTGAATGCGTGCAGCTACAGGAAGCCAGTGAAGAGAACGTAGCAGTGGGGTGATGTGGCAGTGTTTGGGTTGGTTAAAAACCAGACGTGCAGCTGCATTTTGAATGAGCTGTAAGGGTTTAATCGTGGACATGGGAGCTCCAGCCAGAAGGGAGTTGCAGTAGTCCAACCATGAGATTACAAGTGATTGCACCAGAATCTGGGTAGCTTCTCTGGAGAGAAATGGACGAATCTTCCTGATGTTGTACAGGAGGAACCGGCATGATCTTGTCATGTTGGCTATATGAGGAGAGAATGTCAGCTGGTTATCAAGGACAACACCAAGACTTCTTACCTTATCAGATGGTCTGATCTGGGAGTCATCCAGATAAATTACTAGGTCCTGGGTTGGAGACTGATCTCCAGGAATGAGCAACATCTCTGTCTTGCTGGGATTAAGTTTTAGATGATGAGCCGACATCCATTGTGCGATATCTTGCAGACATGCTGAGATGCGAGCTGAGACTTGCATGTCTGAAGGAGGAAATGACAGAACGAGCTGAATCTGCATAGGAGTGGTAGGAGAAGCCATGGGAGGCTATGACCTTGCCCAGAGAGCGGGTGTAGATAGAGAAAAGAAGTGGGCCAAGTACAGAGCCCTGAGGAACACCGGTTGAGAGAGTGCATGGGGGAGATATGGATCCCCTCCATGACACTTGGTAGGAGCGCCCTTCCAGGTAGGAGGCCATCCATTGCCATGCTGAACCTGTTACTCCAAGGTTGGAGAGAGTGGACAAGAGAATGCTGTGATTCACTGTGTCGAAGGCTGCAGAGAGGTCAAGAAGAATAAGGACAGATGACAGTTTGGCTGCTTTGGCTGCATGAAGCTTCTCAGTAACCGCTACAAGAGCTGTTTCCGTAGAATGCGCTGCCTTGAAGCCAGACTGGTACGGATCGTGGAGGTCATTCTGAGTGAGAAAGGCAGATAGTTGGTTATAGACAGCACGTTCAAGAATTTTGGATAGAAAAGAGAGGAGTGAGACAGGTCTGTAGTTGTTGATGTCTGTAGTGTCTAGTGTAGGTTTCTTAAGAAGGGGAATGACCTGAGCCTTCTTAAAAGCAGTAGGCAGTAAGACAGCAAGGCAGCTTCCTAGGTTTTTGAACACACCCTATATGTGCTTTTTAACATTCTACAAACCCAAATCAGAAAATGTCGGGACAGTATGGACAATTCAAATGATGCTAATTAAAGTTTTGTCTGGTCCACTTCATTTAATTTATTAATAAACATTCATTCCTGCATTTCAGGCCTGCAACATGTTAAAAAAAAAGTTGGGACGGCAGCAAATTAGGGCTAAAAAAGTCATGACAACAGAACAGACCGGTAACTCTACTGCTGATGGAGAAAGTGCTGGGCAGCTTTTATTTACTTGAATCAATTGTTAACAGCAAATGATCCAGCAGTCAGGAAATAGAACATGACTGCAACTTGGCATAATCAAAGAATTGTCTCTCACAAAATATCAGAAATGTCCAGATTGTGGCCTTCACTAAGGTTCTTAAAGAAGAATATTGATCCTTTTGAACTCTGGTGCTGCCAAAGACTTAGATTCACTGTCTGTATGGATTTTTGCTTGTTTTCCTGTGTCTGTATTTGGGTTTTCTACAGGTTCTAAAATACTGCCCACAAACATGCCAATATAGGGTTTGACATTAAATTGCCGCCACCTTTAAGTAAGTGTGCATAAATGAGTGGGTGGGTGTCTGGTGTCCGGCAGTTGACTGGCACTCTGTCCTGTGTGATTTCAGGATAGGTGCTTGCCTCACCATGATCAGAATAAAAACGTTTACTACAAATAAACGTATTTATTAAGATTTTAACATGTTTTACACACTTCTGGTTACATTCATGACAAAAACGGTAATTACTTGTTAAACAAGATTCATCAGTTCACAAGTTTCATATCAAACACAGTCATGGGCAATTTTGTATATCCAATTAACCTGACTGCACATCTTCGTACTGTGGGAGGAAACCGACGCAGACATGGGGAGAACATGCAAACTCCACACAGAAAGGACCCGGACCGCTCCACCTGGGGATCGAACCCAGGACCTTCTTGCTGTGAGGTCGACAGTGCTACCCACCGAGCCACCGTGCCACCGTGCCACCCTATAAATAATGATGTGCTTTTAAACAGGTGATTGTAATCATGGTTTGAAACAAAAGGCTTTGATGAGTAAAGATGTTTAGAGGATCCAGTTTATCCACAAATGTGTGAGAAAATAATTGAAATGTTTAAAAACACTGAACCTCAAAGAAAGATTGGAAAGGATTTGCATATTTCTCTTTCTACAGTGCAGAATATCAAATGATTCAAGAAATCTGGAAATCTTAAGACGTGTTTACAGGAAGAACGAGACAAAATAAAAGCTGAAACACTAAATCACTTGGTCTCCTCTGTGCCAAAACGTCTTTCAAGTGTTTTGAGAAGGAACGGCAGCATTACAAAGTGGTAAATGCTTTACCGTCCCAACTTTTTTTAGAATGTGTTGCAGGCCTGAAATGCAGGAATTGATGTTTATTAAAATCAATCAAATAAATAAAATCAAATAAAAGTCAAAGTAAATGTAAGAAACACTGTGTTTCTTTTTTTAATTGTGGTTGTAAATCATGAGTGTTTTAATGAAGTTGCTCCCCTTTTTGCTGCTATAACAGCCCCCACTCTTCTCTTCAGAGAATTTGAAAAATAAATGTAAAGATTTGCCTTTATTTAAGCACCGGCGCATTAGCATGAATCCTGAATATAGGTTAAATGAATCTACTGATGCTTTGATACGAGCTTCCAAGAAGGCTTCTTACAAGACTTTGAATGTCTGTATGTCTGTGGGAATTTGTGCTCATTAGGTCAAAAGATGAAGCATTTGTATGACTGGGCACTGATGTTGGTCAAGAAGGCCTCAGTTGATGTTCCAGTTCATTCCAGTTTCTTTAAATCAAAGAGGCAAATCATTTTGTCTATATAATTGATTTATTACACCTGTTAGCAATTGTTGTGGCTGAAACAGATGAATAAAAATTAGAACTGGTGTCCCAATACTTTTGTCCTTATAGCGTCCTTATGTAGCTCTTTGGTAAAACCTATTATACAGTCAGTGTTTGTGTTATGGTTGTATTTTTAATTGTGTAAACCTGTTAGTAATGCCTGCGTTTGTATTCTAGTCCTAAGTAAGCGTACTGTTCTCTCAGTATTGCCTTTTTAAGATGTGGTCGTCCATTTGAGGCCTATATTAAATGTCTCTGATAGCATCAGGGTCATTAAGCGTGGTGGTTATGAGAAGCTGGACTGTCTCGACCGTGCTACCAGTGATACACTACATCCATAAGTCATGCCGGTACATAAATAAATATATAAACTTATTTATAAATCTGTCAGATATAAAGACAGGGTTGATCAATTCACTGGGTGGCAGATAAGAGTAGAATATAGTCCAACATTAAAATATAATATGTAAAATGACAGACATTCAGGTTTGTAGAAAACGGTCAAAAGTATGTGGAGTTAGTGTGTTTTTGCAACACCAGTTGGTAACAACAGCACAAAATCAATTATGTGCAAATAAAAGAAAAGTAAAGACTGCTATAGCTGCAAAAAAGAGGGGTGCTCGGATGGACGCTAGCACACCAGAGCTGACATCTCAATCTTGCTCTGTTACCCGCAGTTTGGGCACCTATATGGACAATCACTGGCACGTCCGAGGGACAGAGCAAGTTCGAGATGTCAGCTCTGGTGTGCTAGCGTCCATACTTCTCCCTCTATAGTGAATGATACCATCAAATGATTCAAGAAACCTGGAAGAATTTTAGCAATGACCCTGTACTGTTTCACACCTTAAGAGGTGTTTGCAGAAAGAACGGGACAAAATAAGACCTGAAACATGTCTTCTGTTGGTGTCCTTGGTGCCAAAACTTCCTTTAAGTGTTTTGAGACAGAACAGCAACATTAGAAAGTGGTAAATGCTTTACTGTCCCAACTTTTTTGGAATGTGTTGCAAGCCTGAAATGCAGGAATGGATGTTTATTAATAAATAAAATCAGTTCATTCTGTCTGCAGTGAAATAAAAATATATGTAAGAAACACTGCAATGTTTTCGTACTGTCAGAACTTTTTCTGATTTGTGGTTGTAAATCGTGGGTGTTCTAATGCACTTGGTCCCTTTTTGCTGCTTGAACAGCCTCTACTCTTTTGAAAATACCTTTCAAAGAATTTGAAATAGCACAGGCGCATTAGCATAATAAAGGATAATAAAGATCGGTGCGTGACTCTCCATTAGAACCCGCCTCGTGTGGGAAAAAAGATGCGGTCGGCTACTGCACATGTGTTAAAGGAATGTATGTGTGTGTGTGCCCTTTGATGGACTGGTAACCTGTCCAGGGTGTTTCCTTACTTTTTGCCCAGTGAATTGGACCCACTGCGACCCTGAATATGACAAAGCGGTTGTAAAACAGACAGTGTGGAAATGCTGGCGGAAATTCCTGCAGTTCTGACCTCTGCTGGCTGGTTATGGCGCCTGCACAGAGACGGTGGATAATAAAGATCGGAGCGTGACTCTCTGTGCGCAATACGGGTCTCTATATGAACCCGCCTTGTGCATGGGAAAAGAAGCGGTCGGTTACTGCACACGTGGCACAGTGTAGGTCTGCAGCAGTTTTGTATAATTATGTAAATGTGTGTGTGTGTGTGTGTGTGTGTGTGTCTGTGATGGACTGGTGACCCATCCAGGGTGTTTCCTGCATTTTTGGCCAGTGAACTGGACCCACGGGGACCCTGAATAGGACAAAGAGGTTGTAAAACAGACAATGTGGAAATGCGGGCGGGGATTCCTGCAGTTCTGACCTCTGCTGGCTGGTTATGGTGCTTGCACAAAGATGGTGAATAATCAAGATCGGTGCGTGACTCTCTGTGCGCAATACGGATCTCCATATGAACCCACCTCGTGCAGGGGAGAAGAAGCGGTCGGCTACTGCACACGTGCCACAGTGTAGGTCTGCAGCAGTTTTGTGTACTTTTGTACAGGTATGTGTGTGTGTGTGTGCCCTGTGATAGACTGGTGAGTGGTCCAGGGTGTTTCCTACGTTTTTGCCCAGTGAATTGGACCCACGGTGACCCTGAATAGGACAAAGCGCTTGTAAAACAGACAATGTGGAAATGCCGGCGGGGATTCTTGCAATTCTGACCTCTGCTGGTTGGTTATGTCATCTGCACAGAGACAGCGGATAATAAAGATCAGTGCGTGACTCTCTGTGCGCAATACGGGTCTCCATATGCCTGCATACGCCATATGTCTCCGATGCTAACCCTCAATTGCTTAGACAAAATACTGTCACACTTCTGAAAGGCGAAACGCATAATAGCAGCAAAAGTAAAAGAGTGGACGGCCTCTGCGTCAGCGAGTTTATTTAGCTGAACACACACCGGGTCACTGCAGCAAACAAAAACCTCACACATGTACAGCGGAGGCGTGTAAAGTGCTGAAGTCAATAAGATCTTTGATCACTTTTAATAATCGACAGAAGAAAGCAAAGGCACGAGTGAAGGGACGACCGACGCCCCTGAAGGCCCGGCACGTGCCACGATACGAACCGCGTACGTGTTGACGGCTTTACATCTTTCACCCCAAAGATAAATGAACCTACAGGAGTGATAAATCTGCCCGACGTGTCCGGGTTACCTGTCTGAGGAATCAAACGCAGCCTGTGAGGGGTACGACGGCTCCGTTGGTGATCTGAGCTCGAGCTCTGGGCTGGAGCGGCGTGGAAACATGCTGATGGTGAAGGCCAGCGCAGCTCGGTTTATGCTGAACCACAGGGCTGAAAAAAGCTGCGCTGGGTGTTTAGTGGAACTCACCTGAGCCCCGAGCTGCCTCCCTCAGCGAATCATATATACACACCGCCTTCGACTGCACCCCCCCCACACACTTTTACTTGCAGAAACGGTCATCAGCGTGGTCATTAAGTGTAGAGTTTCCGCAACACTGATTAAGAGAACGAGGAGAGGAGATGGGGGAGGTAAAGGAGACCCTCGGGAAGGTTTTACTCTGTCAGCTCCCTTAACTTAGAGCGTCTTAGACAGCCTGAATTTAAAAATTTTTTCTTTTACAAAAAGTGTTACAAAAAAGTCTGTAAAAACCTTTTTTATAGCTTCTTTATTTGATCTTTTATTTTAAATCTAAACAAAAAAAACTCCTCTGATTGCACACACAACTTCCCGTGTCTGTGTGGGTTTCCTCCAGGTGCTCCGGTTTCCTCTCAAGACATGCAGTCAAGTTAACTGGAGCTACTTAAACATTGCACTAAGTGAAATGTTTGAGTGTGTGTGTGTGTGTGTATGTTTGCCCTGTGATGGACTGGCAACCTGTCCAGTGTATTTCCTGCCAAAACCAATTTTATCTGTAAGCAGTGTTGTGTAATTTGCCCTGTTTGGTTGCATCTGTTATTCATTCATTGTTTATTTAAGCACAACTTTCTGGTCAGGGTCACTGTGTGTCCTTTTAACTGGGCAAAAGGTGGGAAATACCATGCAAAGGTCACTAGTTCATCACAGGGCACACACACACACACACACACACATACACACACACACACTTAAGGCATTTTAGTATCTCCAATTAACCCGACTACATGTCTTGGGACTGTGGAAGTAAACCAGAGCTCCCGGAGGAAACCCACACAAACACGAGGAGAACATGCAAACTCCACCTAGGAATTGAACCCAGAACCTTCTTTCTGTGAGTTGAGAGTTGAGAGGTGAGAGGTGTGAGTTTTATCATCATCTGGGGATGTTAAGAAGGGCAGTGATAGCTCAGTGGTTAGGGTACTGGACTAGTAATCAGAAGGTTGCCGGTTCAAGCCCCACCTCACCCTCAACTGCTCAATATTGTGTTCAGTCATAATTGTAGGTGGCTTTGGATAAAAGAAACCTACGGGTTCTCCGGGCTCCGGCGAGGTGAGATTGGGGCTCCAAAATCGGCCGTGAAGGTGTTTGACGGACTGCAAAATCATGTGTAACCTGTAACTACCTGTGCTGTCGTGAACGTAACCAAAGTTTAAAACATCACTCCTAATAAAACAAAATCCTAATAAATGAATAAATACACAAATAAATAAATACATAAATGAATAAAACTTCCTGTATGTTTCCCGGCAGTTATGTGAAGGACTGAAAGCAAATTACAGAAAAGTTAAAGTTGCAGTTATTGCTGCTTAAGATGATGCAGTCATTTATCTAAGTGGACAGTGATTTTTGTACAAGGGTGATATAGACATTAGATAGATTTGTCCCCTAAATAATTAAATAAATACAATTCTATTTAAAAATTTACTGTTTTTACTTCATTTATCTGGTGTAAAACTGTGCTGTTTAATGATCTAAAATCATCCAGTAGGACAGTAATGGAATAACAAAGGTAATCAGAAAGTAATCAGTTACTTTTAATTATTTTATCAGAAATATAAAGTCCTGTATTTGTGTTTGTGCAGGACCGCTAATGCGCATTAATCACCGTTGACGTAAATGTATGAGTGTTTGTTTCCACGTTCCCATGGTGTGAGCGCTTTCTTGTGGCGTGAGCATCCAGCGAGCCATAAATCCCAGCTGTTTGTCTCATTTCCGTCTCATTAGAGAGAGGAGACCAAGTGCATGGAAGTGGACCATGAGATTGGTAATTAAGGTGAGGCCTAATGAAGGCAAAATTAAAAACATCAGCTCCACCAACTCAACCCATCAACTCGGAGCTGCTGACTACAGAAACAAAACGCTGAGGCGTCCAATGAAGCTCGGGACTAACTAACCCAAAGATCTGACTCCTCACGCTGCAGCCTCTTCATCAAACACTTTATTTAGCGCCAGCAGCTCGGTAGGCAGTCCCGCCGTGGTTGATTGTCTTGAGTAACAGCGTCGGCTCTCTGCGGTCAGCTTTTCATTAAGTCTATGGATCGTCATTATGAAGAGTCTCACCAGCACATCTTTATAAACGCTCAAACATCACTAATTCTGAATCACTGCAACATCTTTCACGCCCGTTTATCTAGTGTGTCTGGAGCGTGTTTGCATTTACTGTAAAAAAACATAATTGTCACAATTGTATAAAATTTTATGTGATATATTTAACACAAGCCTCGTTCTTACACAAATGTCATGTCATTAATTTATAATCTAGGTATAAACTTCATTCATTGTCTGTTTTGTCACCAGTGTTTCCTATTTAGGCTCGCGGTGGGTCCAGTTCACTGGGCGAAAGGTACAAAACACCCCGGACAGGTCGCCACTCACATCAGGGGCACCTTTGTGTGGAATAAGCGTCAGATCCAGTGTTACAGCTCCACATGTATCTGTGTTTATCTGAAATTTCCTCCCTGTTTCACTTTTAAACTTGTGTTACAGCTCCAGCTTATGAGAAATTGTGAGAATCGGCTTTTCAGAGAGTCTAAAATGCTTGTCATCACAAAAACTTGTAAATTGTAACTTTATGTATTAAAAGAACGACATAGAAACAGTAAACCTCTCTTAATTATTACTGCTTCTCTCCACTAATTAAGAAACTTAGGGAAACATTAAAGGATTAAAGCTAAATTGCAGCTTTTATTGTATTTCTTATTGATTTTTAACTGTTTTTAATTGTATTTCAGTGTTTTTATATTATATTTGTTTAAGTGTCAAAAACAACCTCATTATTTTACATTAGCCTAAAATATATGCAGGACCATGGAACATATTAACAGGTTTTCCAAACATCCATATGGGAAAAAAACCCTCAAAACTCAACAGCACTGCCAGAACCAATTGACGTTGAGTTTCAAGATCTCACTGTACTATATATGTTATACTTATATACTCTATTTTGTTTATACTCATTCTTTAGCACAATATTTCTGTACGTCTTTAGTCACTTTTCAGCACTCATTCTGTAAATATACATCATTCATATACTGTACATTGTACAATCAGCAATATCAGTTTACTACTTCTGTACATGTTATTTATTGTATTTTTTTTTTTTGAATTTTATTTATTTTGGTCACTCCTGCACTTTAATTGTATTATATGTAAATAATTTTTATCTGGCACTTCTGGTTAGATGCTACTGCACTTCATTGACTCTGTACTTGTACTCTGAACAATGACAAAGTTGAATCTAATCTGATCTATTAATAACAATTAAAGCATGACCGACATGTGTTGGGGCTCACAGCTCCCAGTTTGACCACAGCTTTTTCCACGATGTTTTGCAGAGTGTTTTCTGTTCATCAATCGACTCACCTTGCTTCTGTTTGACTTTGAGTTTGGATTGTCCTTGTCTGTATCTTTGCTGATTTGTAAATAAATGTGCACCTGCATCCTGTACGCCTGCCTGCGCCTCCCTGTGCCTCCCTGTGTTGTCGTTACATTGTAGTATATACTGTAGATGTTAGGGTTAGTTAATAACCCACCAAAGACTAGGGGGGAACCCAAAGGCGAGTGCACAAACAACAAAACCCAGAAGTGATAATACGATATTTTATTTAAACAAATAATAAATAAACGACAAAAACAAACAACCAAAAAGATAACAGAAAACGAGAGGGGAGCGGCAGGAGCGGTACTGGAAGCGCCGGGGAACTGCAGGGCGGACTGATGACCAGGAGTGATGAACCGGAATGCAGGATGACCAGGAATGGCAGGAGAACCAGGAATGGCAGGAACGCAGGAGAACCAAGAACGGCAGGAATGCAGGATGACCAGGAACGGCGGAACGGCAGGAAAACCAGGAACGGCAGGAACACAGGAGAACCAGGAACGGCAGGAACGCAGGAACGGAGGAACGGGGGGAAGGTCTAGGAGGCGATGAAAAACAAAATACGTTAAAGAGGAGAAGGTACAAGAAGAGGACTCACGGTTTAAGGACACAACGAACGGCCGTCTGTGTACCGTATGGCAAGCAGACAATCTGGCGACGAGTGAGAGAAAAGCCGGCGTTTAAATGCAGGAGTTGATGAGATGAGGAATGAGGCGCAGGTGTGTGAGGGGTCCGCCCTCCAGCGATCTATTGGCTGGTACCGCAGCAACCTCCGAAAACAGTACCGCTCCAGGCCGCTAGGGGGAGAAGGGAGCAAAACGGGAAAGCAAACGCAAACCACCACCAAGAACAAAAGCGATCGGGGAAACCAGAGCCGTTCTCTCTACCGCTCTGGGGGAAACTAAAGAAAACGGAGAAAAACAAAATACAAACCGGAATGAAAACAAAACGCTGGGAAACCCTGAAAATGAAAGGTAAGTGCTGGCGGATCCTAACAGTAGATCGTTATTATTATTATTGTTGTTTTGTTGTTATTATTATTATAATTATTATCATAATTATTATTACCAAATATAGTGTAAAAGGATTTATAATTACTTTGCAAATTATAGTAAACATCTTTGAGATTTTTTAAACAATAGTGCATTTTTTATTACATAACAAAAACTGTTAATATAATAATTATTAAACAACATACTATGTACAAAATACACAGAATCACAGAATAAAAAAGGACTGGAAGGAAAGTCTTTGCTTTGACTTCTGTCCTGTATGGAGTGAAAGATTCGTTGCTGGTGTGTTACTGGGTTTTAGAGAGCAGTAACTCTCTCTGACACTGGGCAAGTTCAGCGTGCCGTAACTGTCCCTCTGCATTAGTGCTTTCTTACCCATTCACTTCTCACCACACTTCCCTTAAAGTGAGGGTTCCGTCACATCTAGCAGGAGCAGCATTCAGCAGGCTTCAACCTCGGATGGGTGAACAGGTTTCCGTCAGAACCACCTCGGGGTAAAACAACAGAAAATGTAGTTAAAATGTGAAATCGTTAAGAGTAAAATATCAGATCTGCAGAAAGTAGCATGAGACTCCGGCACCCCTAATTATTACAGCCTAACTACAAGGGAGAGCGAGCAGAGCATGTCTCTGATCTGATGAGACATGGACTCCACACGACATCCGAAGGAGTCTTGAAGTATCTGGTATCAGACCATTACCAGCAGACCAGTCAACCTTCCATTGCACCAAAGTCTAGTTATCACTGCTTATTGTAGGTGCCATCGATGGCGGACAGGAGCTGGTATGGACATTTTAATCTGCAATTTGAGCTCAACCGAACTTTAAGTTTGTCCCAACTAGAAGCCACAGTCTTCATGTTATCATGTCAATGAGTCTTGGCCACCCAACAACCTGTCAGAGGTTTGTCTTGACCCTCATCATGGCTGTTTGGGGGCACCACTTTCTGTTTAGGAGAACTCACCGTCTATTTATTTACAGTACTGTAACAGTATACTGTCTAAGCAATTGAGGGTTAAGCCTTGCTCAGGGGTCCAACAGTGGCAACCTGGCAGTGGTGGGGCTTGAAGCAGCAACCTTTTGATTACTAGTCCAGTACCTTAACCGCTAGACCAGTGCCCAAAGATACATTTGCAGCCGCTTTTATCCAACTGAATTACAACACATTTTTTAAACAATTGGGGGTAAAGGGCCTTTCTCAGGAGCCCAACAGTGGCAATCTGGCAGTGGTGAGGCTTGAACTGGCAATCTTCTGATTACTAGTCCAGTACCTTAACCACTGATCTACCGCTGGCCATTTATCCCAAAAACAAGCTGAAATATGGACTCATCTGAGCACAACACATGTTTCCACTGTCCCTTGGTCTATCTGAGAGAACTCAAAGATTGACAGACTGTGTTAAGTTACAACACATTTCCAAAGAACTCCTGAGCCCATTCGGCTATATTTATTTAAGCAGCATGGCAGTCGATCATGCAGTGATTTCCAATTTGGCCCTTCTCCAGATTTCCTGAATCTTTTTACAATATTATGTACAGTCAGTGAAATAAACCTAAATTATCTGCAATTTTGAGTCTCACACAGACAAAAATACACACAGTAAGGAAGGGAATCCAGTTGCAGATGTTTCTGTCAGATCCCATCATTTTCCACTGTATATTTTTAATTATCTGATGCTGGAGTAATTAGTCACACAAGCACCCAAACAATTAATCCACTATCTGCTTACACTAATGAGTACCGTAGTACTGTAGTGTCCCCAATTAATCTGTGTACATTTGGTATCCCCTCCCTCTTCTCTTCCCTTCCCCACACCAACTCCTTATTTTCCACTTATGGAGGGCTTTCCTTCATTTGAATGAATTTCTTAATGCTGATTGGGGTGAACAGAAAGCAGAAACACACCATGAACAGTGTCCTGTCTACTGGAATGTAACTGGAGGCCAGTTAGAATAGATGTTTTACCTTCTGCATGCTTTTGAAAGGTGGGATGCTTTTGAAAGGTGTGCAGTTAATAGTGTTTTGGGGCGGCACTGTGGCACCATGGGTAGTGCTGTCCCCATCCTGTCTGTGTGAAATTTGCATGTTTTCTTCATATCATGTGGGTTTCCTCCGGGGCCTCCTGTTTCCTCCCAAAAATAAAAAAAAACATGCAGGTGCTTTTCTTACCAGTTGAAGCGACTAGAAGTTGCCCTAAATGTGAGTGTGGTCTGTGATGGACTTTATGAGCTGTCCAGGGCTTTTCCTATCGTTCACCTAGTGGATGTTGCCTTTTGTCCAGTTGGTCCGACCCACCACGACCCTTACTTTACTTACCTACTTACTTTACTTACCTACTTACTTTACTTACTTCTTATTATTACTTTACTTACCTACTTACTTTACTTACCTACTTACTTTACTTACTTCTTATTATTACTTTACTTACTTCTTATTCTTACTTTACTTACCTACTTACTTTACTTACTTCTTATTATTACTTTACTTACCTGCTTACTTTACTTACTTTACTTACTTAACTTACTTCTTATTTTACTTACTTCTTATTATTACTTTACTTAATTCTTATTCTTACTTTACTTACCTACTTACTTTACTTACTTCTTATTATTACTTTACTTACCTACCTACTTTACTTACTTACTTAACTTACTTCTTACTTTACTTACTTCTTATTATTACTTTACTTACCTACTTACTTACTTACTTAACTTACTTCTTACTTTACTTACTTCTTATTATTACTTTACTTACTTCTTATTCTTACTTTACTTACCTACTTACTTTACTTACTTCTTATTATTACTTTACTTACTTCTTATTCTTACTTTACTTACTTGCTTACTTTACTTACTTTACTTACTTAACTTACTTCTTATTGTACTTACTTCTTATTATTACTTTACTTACCTACCTACTTTACTTACTTACTTACTTAACTTACTTCTTACTTTACTTACTTCTTATTATTACTTTACTTACCTACTTACTTTACTTACTTACTTACTTAACTTACTTCTTACTTTACTTACTTCTTCTTATTACTTTACTTACCTACTTACTTTACTTACTTACTTACTTATTGTACTTACTTCTTACTTCTTATTATTACTTTACTTACTTACTTACTTTACTTACTTAACTTACTTTTTACTTTACTTACCTACTTACTTTACTTACTTACTTACTTAACTTACTTCTTACTTTACTTACTTCTTATTATTACTTTACTTACTTCTTATTCTTACTTTACTTACCTACTTACTTTACTTACTTCTTATTATTACTTTACTTACTTCTTATTATTACTTTACTTACTTTACTTACTTTACTTACTTTACTTACTTCTTACTTTACTTACTTCTTACTTTACTTACTTCTTATTCTTACTTTACTTACCTACTTACTTTACTTATTTCTTATTATTACTTTACTTACTTCTTTTTCTTACTTTACTTACCTGCTTACTTTACTTACTTTACTTACTTTACTTACTTCTTATTTTACTTACTTCTTATTATTACTTTACTTACCTACCTACTTTCCTTACTTACTTACTTAACTTACTTCTTACTTTACTTACTTCTTATTATTACTTTACTTACCTACTTACTTTACTTACCTACTTACTTAACTTACTTCTTACTTTACTTACTTCTTACTTTACTTACCTACTTACTTTACTTACTTCCTTATTATTACTTTACTTACCTACCTACTTTACTTACTTACTTAACCTACTTCTTACTTTACTTACTTCTTATTATTACTTTACTTACCTACTTACTTAACTTAATTCTTACTTTACTTACTTCTTATTATTACTTTACTTACTTCTTATTCTTACTTTACTTACCTACTTACTTTACTTACTTCTTATTATTACTTTACTTACTTCTTATTCTTGCTTTACTTACCTTCTTACTTTACTTACTTTACTTACTTAACTTACTTCTTATTTTACTTACTTCTTATTATTACTTTACTTACCTACTTACTTTACTTACTTACTTAACCTACTTCTTACTTTACTCACTTCTTATTATTACTTTACTTACCTACTTACTTTACTTACTTACTTAACTTACTTCTTACTTTACTTACTTCTTATTCTTACTTTACTTACCTACTTACTTACTTTACTTACTTACTTTACTTACCTACTTACTTTACTTACTTCTTACTTTACTTACCTACTTACTTACCTACTTATTTACTTACTTCTTCTTATTACTTTACTTACCTACTTACTTACTTTTTACTTACTTTCCCACTTAAGAACCTAGTTGAACTTCTCTATATTGGCACCTTGGCAGTAGTGGGGTGGTGGCTTGAACCCTTAATGCTCCAGTTACTAGTTTGGTACCTTAACTACTGTAACTTATAAGAGAACGGTTGTGTAAACAAAATTTCATTTATAAAAATCATCCAGCATTCACAGTACCCTGGTTAAAACACACTTTCTGCCTTTACCAGTGAAATCATGCACTGACATTTGTCTGAAAACTTTTGTGATTTTTGAAGTTCACCAAGACCTTGGAGACACTTCAGCATGGTGGCCACTTTTGGGTAGATTTATTCTATATTTTAATTTCTTTATTTTAGGGTTATGGTTATTACTTAGATGTTGCTCTTTTATTTTTTTGAAACTAATGTAATTCAACGTCAGTTCTAAATTTTCCCCAAATCATGGAAATGTATTTCTGTAGAGGCTGATTTGTTAATTAAGGAATAAAGTGAGAATTGTAGTATAAACATTTTGTATATTTATAGCTTTCCTGTTGGGCAGTGTTACTGTCAGTGGTTAGTGGTAAGTTGCTGGTTAATTCCCCACTGTCGCCACAGTTAAACCTCGGAATGGAATTGAGTCTTAACTGTAAGTCGCTTTAGATTAAGGCATCTGCCAAATGCTATAAATGGATCATTATTTTTGCTACATGTGTTTAGTTTTGTGTATTATGTTTTGTATAATGATCTGAACACAGTCAGTTTGACAGAGATGCAAATACAACAGTAATCAGAATGCAGTAGTTACTTTCGCCCCACCACAGCATCTGAGTTGTTCCATCCAGCCCCAGCTTTACCTCTATCTCAGACATGCTAGAAATCCTTTTAAGCGGGCCGTGTCACAGTTATTTGACTATAATCTTTTGCCTCTGCAGACGTAGCAGTGTGTGTACGAGTGTGAGTTACAGGGGAACCTCAAACCTAATCCTGTGATGTACATATTTAGTCCGAAAAGGCTCGGAAGTCTGCAGGCGATTGCGCAGAGAAGTCTTGTGAAATTTGAATTTCAGGAAAACTCAAAAGACGTCATTGTGTGATTTTAGCCACATGAAATCCTCTTCGGATATGAGAGCGTGTTCAGATGTACAAATCAAAAGGAGGTTGTTGCTGAGGTTTATGAGCACGTGGCTTGGTTTCTTTCTTCTAGTTGATATAAGATATAATCCTACATTGGCATCTTGGCAGTAGTGGGGTGGTGCTGTGACTTGACCCCTTAACATTCCAGTCAACAATTTAGTACCTTAATTACTGACCCTCCAATGCAAGTTATTTCATGTGACAGTAAAATCACTGGTCAACTGGTTTTGTCTTAGATGCCATGTTTGCGCTTTAACACTGATTTATTAAAAAAAGAAATTTAACCAACCATTTAACCAACCAACCACACTGTTGTAGGATCAGCTTAGCTATGAAGTGCAAGCTTACAAATCCTTACAAAAGTAGACTTTAAAATATTAAAGTGTGTATCATGGGTTGCAATATTTAGAAACTGTTGATGCATGCTCAATAATCCAGGTACACAAATCCACAAAGTTGAATCAGTTCATCTGGACACAAGTTTGTTGTAGAGATACGTTTCGTCACTCAATCCGAATGACTTCTTCAGTCTGAGCTGGTGTTGAATACCCCAACGTTATATGCAGTTGATTTGCATAACGACTGATCACTGCCCATTGCATAACAATGGAACTGGTGATCAGGTCCATATGAAATTCACAATGACCATTAATTACAATGGTCATGTGTGTCTTTCACACATGATTGGGGTAAAGCTCCAATTATGGCGTTGTAAGATGGTGAGAGATGTACTCTCAGGCCCCCTCCCCGGTTCAGAGATGGTCGTTCCCTCTTCACATAGATGGCCTCTTTGACTCCACGTTCAAACCAGCGTTCCTCCTTGTCAAGGATCTGCACATCTTCATCATTAAATGAGTGGCCGCTGGCTTGCAGGTGGGTGTAAACCGCAGAGTCCTGGCCAGAAGAGGTCGATCTTCTATGTTGGGCCATCCGTTTCGCCAGTGGCTGTTTAGTTTCCCCGATGTACAGTTCCCGACAATCCTCCCGGCACCTAACAGCATACACTACGTTACTCTGTTTGTGTCGAGGAACCCGGTCCTTAGGGTGAACTAATTTCTGGCGTAGCGTGTTCTGTGGTTTGAAAGCAACTGAAACATGGTGTTTGGAGAATATCTGTCTTAATTGTTCCGATACTCCCGCCACATACGGAATCACCACTGGTTTGCGCTTAGACCGTGGTTGTTCTTCTCCTCCCTTCGATCCACTGGAGCTGTGTTTGGGCATTTTCCCCGCTTTTACGAATGCCCAGTTGGGATAACCACATTCACCCAGGGCCTTCTTGACATGAGATTTCTCTCTATCCTTGGCCGTAGTGTCTGTGGGGATGCTGTTTGCCCGGTGGTGCAGCGTCCTGATGACTCCTAGTTTGTGCTCCAAAGGATGATGGGAGTCAAACCTTAAGTACTGGTCTGTGTGCGTTGGTTTGCGGTAAACATTTACTTTCAACCGTCCCCCATCTTTACTAGCAATTTCACAGTCTAAGAAGGCTAAAACGTTGTCGCTTGCATCCTCCCTTGTGAACTTGATGTGTTTGTCCACCGAGTTGATGTGGTCCGTGAAATGTGGTACTTCCTCTGATTTTATTTTAACCCAGGTGTCGTCCACATATCTGAACCAATGACTCGGTGGTGTCCCTGAGTAGGTCCTTAGTGCCTTCTTTTCCACTTCCTCCATGTACAGGTTTGCAACAATAGGTGAGACTGGGGACCCCATAGCACACCCATGTTTCTGTTTGTAGAACTGTCCTCTGTACGAGAAGTAGGTGGACTGAAGACACAGTTCTAGAAGTGTGCACACCTGGTCCGTGGTAAGGGTGGTCCTCGTGCTCCGGGTGGGGTCGCCTTGTAGTTTCCTACGGACCACCTCCACTGCCTCAGCAACCGGAATGCACGTGAAGAGGGATGTAACATCATACGAGACCATTGTTTCCTCCGTCTCAATGATGATGCCCTTCACCTTGTCCACAAAATCCATGGTGTTCTGAATGTGGTGTTCCGTGCTGTGAATTTCATATGGACCTGATCACCAGTTCCATTGTTATGCAATGGGCAGTGATCAGTCGTTATGCAAATCAACTGCATATAACGTTGGGGTATTCAACACCAGCTCAGACTGAAGAAGTCATTCGGATTGAGTGACGAAACGTATCTCTACAACAAACTTGTGTCCAGATGAACTGATTCAACTTTGTGAATATTTAGAAAGTTTTCCAAACTCAGTTATCTGAGTTGAGTTTTTAGCTGCTTTACACTTCGACATCTGCTAACTGAATTGCCGTAGGATTAGACCACCTCATAAAGCAGATTAACCAGTAAGTATGAGGCACTTGAATGCTACATGGATGAAAAATGTTAAATCGCTTAACACAAACGGCTCATTTCACAGTTCGTGATGTGATATTCATGGCTGTGAATTAGGTAAGACCTTATACATAACATACAATAGATAAACCCTGTCAAAATAACTAGTCTAGCTGTTAAATGCTCTTAACTAAATGTAGTCCTCTGGTGCAAAAACAGCATTACAATAGAGTACAATACCAAACAATTCAATATCAAAGACAGAAATGCAATACAGTGCAGACAATACAGTGAGTAGTTTATTATGCAGTAGGAGGTAGCCTAGTGTGCAGGTAGAGTGGAATTGTACATTATAAGTTAAAACAAGGCGCAGTAAAATGAGAAAATACTTTGGCTATACATTAAATATTTGATACAAGGTGCAGAGAATGTAAACATGCTGTGGTTACTTAGTATAAAGTGCAGAGAGAGCTAACTGAGTTCAGTTGTCCACCACAGTGTCAAGACTGGTAGAGGAAGAATAAAGGTGTACAGTGGACCCTTGAGTTACGAACGGTTTACCATATGAACATTTCGGGTTACGAACAATCTTTTTGAACTTTACGTACGAACAAATTTCGGATTACGAACAGAAGTTCGCGAAACACGTGATGTCACGAGCAAGTTAAGTCCAACCGTCTCTCTCTCTATCTCTATAAATATAGTCATGTGAAAAAGTTAGGACACCCCATGAGAACCTTTGTCTTTTTGAACATATTTAAACAATTGAACATTTGAGCTTCATTTGAACAGTATTGAGAGATGGAGCTTATATAACTAAACAAATAAAACTGAAAAAAATTACTTTTAAACACAAGTTGTAAAATGTAATAAACAAAAAAGAAAATTTATTGTGAGGAAAAAGTTAGGACACCCTATGTCCTAATAGCTGGTGTTTCCCCCTTTAGCTGAAATAACCTCAATTAGACGTTTCCTATAACCATCTACCAGTCTCTGACATCGACTGGAAGAAAGTTTTCCCCACTCCTCCATGCAGAATTTCTTCAGCTGTGTGAGGTTTGATGGGTTTCTTGCATGCACAGCCAGTTTCAAATCATCCCACAGCATCTCAATAGGATTAAGATCCGGGCATTGACTTGGCCATTCCAGAACTCTCCATTTCTTTCTTTTGAGCCATTCCTTGGTGGATTTACTTGGATGTTTTGGGTTGTTGGCATGTTGCATGGTCCACCTCCGCTTCAGCTTCAGTTTTTGGACAGATGGTCTTACATTTTTCTCAAGCACCCTCTGATACAATGAAGAATTCATCATGGAGAGCTTGCCAGGCCGTGCTGCTGCAAAGCAGCCCCAAACCATGACATTTCCACCTCCATGCTTCACAGTTGGTATGAGGTTCTTGCTCCCAAATGCTGTGTTTGGTTTGCGCCAAACATGTCTTCTGTTACTGTGCCCAAATAATTCAGCTTTGGATTCATCTGTTCAAAGCACATTGTTCCAGAAGTCCTGGTCTTTGTCTAGGTGTTCTCTGGTAAACTTTAGTCTTGCCCTGATGTTTTTTTCACAGCAAGGGTTTCCTCCTTGCTCACCTCCCATGAAAATCAAACTTGTGCAGTCTCTTTCTGATGGTAGATGCATGTACCTTGACATCAACTGTGGCAAGAGCTAGCTGTAGGTCCCGTGATGACATTGTAGGATTATTGGAGATTTCTTTACGCATCTTGCAGTCTGCTCTTGGGCTGAACTTGCTAGGACAGCCTGGCCTGGCCATGTTGGCAGTTGTTTTAAATGTTCACCACATGTAAATGATTTTCCGGACAGTGGAATGGCTGATTTCTAATTGTTTTAAGATCTTTTTAAATCCCTTCCCAGACTCATATGCATTTACAACCTTCTTTCTGAAGGCCTCAGAAAGCTCTTTAGATCTCACCATGGTGATATCACTTACTTCAACAATCAAGAGCAAACCAGACTAATGTCTGAGGTTTAAATAAAACTCCACTGTCCTCTAACGATGGTCTAATCATTGCAGCTGATGTGGTGCACCGGATTCTAATTTTAGACATTTTAAGTAGTAATATATGTGGGGGTGTCCTAACTTTTTTCCTCACAATAAATTTCCATTTTTGTTCATTAAATTTTACAGCTTGTGTTTAAAAGTAATTTGCTCCATCTCTCAGTACTGTTCAAATGAAGCTCAAATGTTCATATGTTTAAATATGTTCAAAAAGACAAAGGATTTCATGGGGTGTCCTAACTTTTTCACATGACTGTATATACAGTGAGTGAACATTCGGACAGCGGATGGTGTTTTTCCGGTGTTTTCTTTATATTTCCAGTGTTTTCTTTATATTCAGAGGAAGCGCAGTGGTGAGAAAATGAATCTATTACTATCTGTTGTTGTATAATTACTCCTGCCTGTAGGTGTCACTGTGTATCAGACAGAGGGGACAGTGAGTGAGAGAGAAGAAGGAATTTGGCTCAGTAAAGTATTCTTTCTTTCATGTAATTACACCTACAAAATACAACACTACTGAAATAAAGAAGGAAATAATAGAGAAATATGAGAGTTATTGTTGTTTCTGGTAGATACATTTTATATAAAAAGACAGAAATGTATTATGGTGTATGATACAGCACACGTACTGTACTGAAATGTGATGTGTTTATGTACAGTACTACTGTGTATTGTTGTTTATTATTGTTTTTTACAGTAATGTCTATTCTATAATTTAAGATTAAAGGGAAAATATACTTGTATTTATAAGAAAAAAGAGCATTTAAGACATTAGAGAGGTTAGGGGTAAGGGGGGTTTTGGGAGGTCTGGCACGGATTAATACTATTTACATGATTTCTTATGGGAAAAACGGGTTTAACTAACGAACATTTTGACTTAAGAACAGCTCTTCAGAACCAATTACATTCGTAAGTCAAGGGTCCACTGTATATGGTTTAGATTGGACTATTTCAGTTTCAGTTAAAGACTATACAGCATCAATCAGGGTTATTACCTAACTCAGAAAATTCACTCAAACCAATACAATACACACTGTCTGCATGATTTTCATTTTTCTGCTTTATGGGTGCGAATGAAATAGAATTACATTCACTCTCCCTTTCTATTGACACAAGCCCACACAGCATCCTAACAAGAGAATGTCCTTTCCTTAAAATTGCGATAATCCCAAAAGAAACAGTATAAAGAGTTTAATAAATAATTAAAAAACTAAACTGGGGAGGACGAATACCTTGATCAAGTCTTTAACACCTTCTGGATAAAAAGAAGGTTTAATCTCACCAATTGCTGAAATTATTCCCAAATTAGTGGAAGCAAATATCCAAATTAATCTCAATGCTTTCAGAATAAGAAACATGTTTAAATATAAAATAGGCGTGTGACCTTCAGCAGCCGTCACAGTTTTGGCCGTGTGGTGAATATAGATGGTGACACAAACTATTTCAGATCATGTAAAACGAATGTAGTTCATTTCTGATGAACGCTTTAGCTGAACAGGCCGGTTTCGTCTCATTGACTTCGTTCTCTCCGTGGCTCCGGAGTAGACGAGGACACGAGGTAAAGACGAGGTAATGGACGTTGACCGCTCTCTACGTACGGTACATATTCCTACAGACGGAGACGTTGACAGGTTCCTAGCAAACTGGTGGCTAGAAAAAAAACAAGTAGGATGTGCGGACAGGTGGATAAATGGATAGATGGATGGATAGATGGATGGATGGATAAAGGGAGATGATGCCGCAGAGAGCACTCGGTGTGGAGGAATCGCCATCGACCTCCCGTCCCGACCCGTTCCTAAAGAAAGAGCGCGAGAGGTAAAGGCTGAATAATTAATAGTAAGTATTTCAATAGGCTGCACACGTCTTCCCTTATGAGAGCAGCGTCAATCAAGCAGGACCTCCCACGATTGAGAGACTGCGCAAGTGTGTGTGTGTGTGTAAAAATTTGTGCATTTGAAGTGACTCTACAAGCATTAAATATATTCATATAAAAATATTCATGTTTGTTCTTGCATGATTAGATGATCAACTGAACGTGCTACCTACAAACCCCTGTTGTACCTGGAAGTCCCAGTGTCCGGATTTGAGGTCATGTTGAGCCAAAATGCTTTTGGAAGGAGGAAAGCCCTCAAAAAAGTACTAAGCTGGCAGATACCCAGGAAATTGGGTTCTCACCAACTAGGTGTGTGATAAAAGTCTAATGGTGCAAAATGGGTTTGGTGGGCCAGTCACATCCTGTTAGAGCTCGAGACTAAATAAGTGCTGACTTCTGACACAACAGATAGCCATTCCGGCTCAGTGACTACACATGACATTAATGCACTCTCATAGTTTTAATAAATGTGAATAATTTTATTAGCTGAATAAATACTGGCACTGTGGTCAGATCCTGCGCTCAGGTTATTGTCTGTGTAAAGTTTGTCGTGTTCTTGCATGTTCCAGCCCTGAAATGGACTCACAGATCGTCTAGGGTGGCACCAGACTTTGAGAAGGTACGAAAGGACAATAAAATGACCTAGCAAGATACGACTGGGAAAGGTCAGCACCAGAAGTGGTCTGACACCAGAGAGTGACAATGCGGTTGCAGTGGACCTCAACCCTACTACAGACCTTTGGGATGAACTGGAGCATCAATGGCAAGCCAGGTCTTCCTGTCCAGCATCAGTACCTGATCTCGCAAATAAGATTTGGACTGAATGGTCACTGAACTCCCACAGACATGAAATAAAACTCAGAAGTCCCTAGTAACCCAGAAATAAAACCCAGAAGAGTCAAGGCTGTTATAGTTGCAAATAGGAGGGATGCAGGTCTGTATAGATATAAATGTCCATGCAACAAGGTCATGGTTGGATGTCCTTATACAGGTTTTTTTGTCCAAAGGTAGCTCAACAGTTAAGGTACTTGACTAGCAATCAGTGGGTTAACCTTCAATTGTACATGTATTCAGTCATAATTGTAAGTCGCTGTGAAAAAAATGCTGCAAGTGTAAATCATCAAATACAAAAACAGTTGAGGATTGAGAGCCTTGCTCTAGGGCTTGAACCGGCAACCTTCTGATTGTTAGTTCCACTCCTCTTATGGTACATAAGGGCATACACATATATTAGGCAGCAAGTGAACATTTTATCATCAAAGTTGATGTTAGAAGCAGGGAAAATGGGCGAGCATGAGGATTTGAGCGAGTCTGACGAGGCCCAAATTGTGATGGCTAGACGACTGGGTCAGAGCATCTCCAAATCTGCAGCTCTTGTGGGGTGTTCCTGGTCTGCAGTGGTCAGTATCTATTAAAAGTGGTCCAAGGAAGGAACAGTGGTAATCCAGCGACAGGGTCATGGGTGGCCAAGGCTCATTGATGCACATGGGGAGCGAAGGCAACGTTCTGCTGGGAAACCTCGGATCCTGGCATCCATGTGGATGTTACTTTGACACGTCCCACCTACCTAAGCATTGTTGCAGACCATGTTCACCCTTTCATGAAGACGCTATTCCCTGATATCTGTGGCCTCTTTCAGCAGGATGATGCGCCCTTCCACAAGGTACGGTTTGAGGAGCACAACAACCAGTTTGAGGTGTTGACTCGGCCTCTGAATTCCCCAGATCTCAATCCAATCGAGCGTCTGTGGGACGTGCTGGACAAACAAGTCCGATCCATGGAGGCGCCACGTCACAACTTACAGGAGTTAAAGGATCTGCTGCTGACATCTTGGTGCCAGATACCACAGCACACCTTCAGGGGTCTAGTGGAGTCCATGCCTTAAGAAGGTCAGGGCTGTTTTGGCAGCAAAAAGGGGACCAACACAATATTAGGAAGGTGGTCATAATGTTATGTCTAATTGATGTATATCTTAAGTATATAAAATACAGGCACACACACACACACACACACACACACACACACACACACACACCTCTGTTGTTGCTTCCTTATTTAATCATTTACAAATAGTCTTCCAGCTACAGAAGCACACAGTCCTTGAAGATGATTTTTCAAACACAAAAAAGACCCTTTTTTATACAAGCACTCATAAAAGACATTTTCTGGTTCAGTTCCCAGCAGCTAAAGGTCAAAGTTCAGTAGCTTGTAATATATCTAGCTTTAGCTGGAACAGTTGAACTCACGTACCTTGAGGTGCAGGCAGCACACAGAGCGCACACACATGATGTACAGTATTTGCTCATTACTGTAAAACCAGTGAGGTTAGTGACGCAGTCGCGGGTTCCATCAGTAATGATGCTTCTATAGTCACAACACTTAGTATAAATCTCCATTCTCTCTCTCTCTCTCTCTCTCTCTCTCTCTCGCTCTCTCTCTCTCTCGTGCCCTTCGTGGCCACTTGTCCATGCTTTGATTTTTATGGTCATCATTTATTTATTAGCTTCTCCTTTACACACACATGCTTAATCCTTTTGTCTGTACACGCCGTGTGAGTGCTACTTTTTTGTCCCACATACTGAACCAACGCTGTCAGACGACGGAAGCTCACAGTTCGCTTTTGACACGACAAGACGTCTCATAAAAAATTCGGAACACCCTGGAAGATGAAGGCTGATGTGTAGCCGGATTTATCAAAATTTATATCAATAACATAACAATATTTTTTTATTTTATAAATGTTAGCTTGTCCCTCAATTTATCCTGACAATTTAAAAACCTACGTCATGTTTAAGTCTTGTAATTAATTTTTTTGGATTTTGGAGTGATTAGCATGTGATTTTTTTGAGGCCTGCCACCCCCTCTCTCTTACACACGCACGCACACACACACACACACACACACACACACACACACACACACACACACACATACCCACAATACATAAACTCACACACTTGCACATACACATCCATACATACACACACTGACACACACTCACACGTGCACACACGCACATGCGGACACATACTGTACATATACAGTCTCACACACAAACTCATACACACAACCACACACACACACACACAGACACATACATACACACAATACATAAACTCAAACACACACTTGCACAATCACATACAAAAATACAGTAACACACACATGCACACTTGCACATGCAGACACATACACAGTCACACACACTCTCACATACATGCATACTGACAAACTCACACACACGTATCACTGGGTATCACTGGGTGTTTGTGTCACTGGTGTCATTTTGGGTGTAATGTTTGATACTGGGTGTACCCTTTGACATATTGTTGTTGGGTGTCATTCTGGTGTCTGTGGGTGTCCCTGGGTGTATTGGGTGTTGCTGTGTGTCACAGCCAGGATAACATTACAGTCATAATGAATAAATTTAAGCCGTATTTTGACTTGAGTGCTCAGTAGACAGTTAATCCTGAAATTCTGCACATCAGCATTTAAAAGCAGAGGTGTAACTTTAGACTGAAGCGTTACTTGGACACTTTACAGAGATGCATTACGGCACCTCCAAAAACACACAGGTCTCGGTTCATAGTTTGAGCCCAATTGATTTGTCTCGTCTGATAGTCGCTCTGGACAGGACCGGTACAAAGTGTAGTGCCAAAATCAGCATATTTCACAACAAAAACACTATCTACATTATCAGCTCAGATGTTTGTCCAATTCAGGACGTAAATAGGGCAGCAAACAGGCAAACAAATAGATTTATACCTCAGGAGTCCTTGCATATCTATTGACTTTATTTAAACACTCTAAAAACCGAGTGATCTCTCGAAACAGACGCATTTTACGTCATCTACACTCCCGAGAAAGAGCGGCACGGTGGCTAAGTGGGTAGCACTGTCACCTCACAGCAAGAAGGTCCTGGGTTTGATCCCCAGACGGGGCGGTCCGGGTCCTTTCTGTGTGGAGTTTGCATGTTCTCCCCGTGTCCATGTGGAGCTCCTCCGGGAGCTCCGGTTTCCTCCCACAGTCCAAAGATACAGATACAAAACTGTCCATAAGTGTGTTCGATATAAACTTGAGAACTGATGAACCTTGTGTAATGAGTAACTACCGTTCCTGTCATGAATGTAACCAAAGTGTAAAACATGACGTTAAAATCCTAATAAACTAACAAACTCCAGAGAAGAGGGCGTGTCTAAATTCTTAGATCCCCTAAAATGCTCCTACTGAGGCGCCTTAATTCTGAGTGATAATCTGACTGAATGACGAGGGAGCGTCCGACGCTTCCTCAGCGCTGAAGGCAATCCCAACATTCAGTGCAGCACAAACATGCTGGACGAATGCACAGCAACCAACGGAGTTCTTTTCAAATGTAAATGAATTCTCACTGATGTTTAATCTGTATAAAGGTGCACGAGTATTTGTAAATTCGGGCTCGTCAGGGACAGTTTAAGAGTTTTCGGTACACGGAGGGAGACGTTAGTTGGTGGGTTGTGCTGCCTCAGCCCGTCGGTTTGAATGGCCTGAAACTAACTGTGTTAGCTTAGTGAGCTAAATAACGGTGACGTAATAAGTAGTCTAAGTTGTGTGTCTAAATAATGTGCCCTTTGAAGATCCCTTGTATTTTCTCCTTCCTCTCACCCAGGCTCACTCAACCTTAAAAGGAAGCAGACAGTGACAGTATAGATTAGGGTTTAAGGTGGTTTGAATGGGTGTTTGTATGTATAGCTATAGATTAGAGACTGAAACAGAGTCCACTGTCCTGCCAGGGATTGATCACGATCAGAATCGATGAGGAAGTGATTGATCGAGCGCGAGGGAAAAACGACAAGCCGCTCCAGAATTAGAAGTCTGGAGGAAAGAAGGCAGACTGGAGTCGTAGGACAAGGGTCACCTATCCGTCTGGCTATCGTAGTGTTTACGGACGGACCGGTGACTCTGTCCTGTCCTGTCCATTCCCTGTTTGATACAAACCCGCGGTGTCTGGGTACCTCCAGCTTCCCTCTCTGTACTTCTCTGACCATCTGACCTATTGTTGACCCATCAAGTCAACTGCAGTGTTACAACAAATTGACAAATCCAGTGATGTATGGTTCGGATCCCTAAATTATATCCTGCTGAATATCCTGGAGCAAGTAAGCAGATGGATGGCTGGAGAGGTAAATGGATGGTGGGTGGAGGCAGATCAAGCCCGAGGAGTTTTTGCTTCATTAGAAGGCTAATTCAGTATTAACAGGATAAATGCTAATCCTACAGTGCATACCGGTCAGGGGATTTGACCGTTACTCTGTCCGGTGTTATAAAACAGACTGTTAAATTCCCACTGTGCTTTTAGGATTAAATTCAGAATAAATAAGTGACTTGATTACACAGACGTATCGTTTTACTACTGTAAATTAGTCTGCCGATTAGTCTTCCGCTGCTGGAGACCCTGATGGCATCCAAGGAGGGTATATTCACCTAACACACATGTGCTCGGTCCACTGACCACTTCTTATTTACTCTTACTTTGGTGGATTGGCACGTGAGGCCAGTCTAGCACATGGAGAGTCACACGCTGATCTCCACATTCATCCACTTTTGTACAGACATCTCGAGCTACTAGCCATAACATTAAAACCACCTCCTTGTTTTTACACTCACTGTCCATTTTATCAGCTCCACTTACCATATACGGTAGTTTCTCTGCATGCTTTTTCAGCCACCTTTCATGCTGTTCTTCAATGGTCAGGACCCCCACAGGACCCCCACAGAGCAGGTATTATTTGGGTGGTGGATCATTCTCAGCACTGCAGTGACACTGACATGGTGGTGGTGTGTTAGTGTGTGTTGTGCTGGTATGAGTGGATCAGACACAGCAGCACTGCTGGAGTTTTTAAACACCTCACTGTCACTGCTGGACTGAGAATAGTCCACCAACCAAAAACATCCAGCCAACAGCGCCCCGTGGGCAGCGTCCTGTGACCACTGATGAAGGTCTAGAAGATGACAAACAGCAGCAATAGATGAGCGATCGTCTCTGACTTTACATCTACAAGGTGGACCGACTAAGTAGGAGTGTCTAATAGAGTGGACAGTGAGTGGACACGGTATTTAAAAACTCATGATCCACTCATACCAGCACTAACACACCACCACCATGTCAGTGTCACTGCAGTGCTGAGAATGATCCACCACCTAAATAATACCGGCTCTGTGGTGGTCCTGTGGTGGTCCTGACCATTGAAGAACAGGGTGAAAGCAGGCTAAAAAGTATGTAGAGAAACAGATGGACTACAGTCAGTAATTGTAGAACTACAAAGTGATTCTATATGGTAAGTGGAGCTGATAAAATGGACAGTGAGTGTAGAAACAAGGAGGTGGTTTTAATGTTATGGCTGATCGGTGTATGCTGTATGTTTATTTGAGTAATTTTATTTCTAGAGCACCAATTAAAGAGCTATAAACAGTAAACTGTTTCTGACAGGTCTCAGGACTCTTAGTCTGCCGATTAGTCTTCCGCTGCTGGAGACCCTGATGGCATCCAAGGAGGGTATATTCACCTAACACACATGTGCTCGGTCCACTGACCACTTCTTATTTACTCTTACTTTGGTGGATTGGCACGTGAGGCCAGTCTAGCACATGGAGAGTCACACGCTGATCTCCACATTCATCCACTTTTGTACAGACATCTCGAGCTACTAGCCATAACATTAAAACCACCTCCTTGTTTTTACACTCACTGTCCATTTTATCAGCTCCACTTACCATATACGGTAGTTTCTCTGCATGCTTTTTCAGCCACCTTTCATGCTGTTCTTCAATGGTCAGGACCCCCACAGGACCCCCACAGAGCAGGTATTATTTGGGTGGTGGATCATTCTCAGCACTGCAGTGACACTGACATGGTGGTGGTGTGTTAGTGTGTGTTGTGCTGGTATGAGTGGATCAGACACAGCAGCACTGCTGGAGTTTTTAAACACCTCACTGTCACTGCTGGACTGAGAATAGTCCACCAACCAAAAACATCCAGCCAACAGCGCCCCGTGGGCAGCGTCCTGTGACCACTGATGAAGGTCTAGAAGATGACAAACAGCAGCAATAGATGAGCGATCATCTCTGACTTTACATCTACAAGGTGGACCGACTAAGTAGGAGTGTCTAATAGAGTGGACAGTGAGTGGACACGGTATTTAAAAACTCATGATCCACTCATACCAGCACTAACACACCACCACCATGTCAGTGTCACTGCAGTGCTGAGAATGATCCACCACCTAAATAATACCGGCTCTGTGGTGGTCCTGTGGTGGTCCTGACCATTGAAGAACAGGGTGAAAGCAGGCTAAAAAGTATGTAGAGAAACAGATGGACTACAGTCAGTAATTGTAGAACTACAAAGTGATTCTATATGGTAAGTGGAGCTGATAAAATGGACAGTGAGTGTAGAAACAAGGAGGTGGTTTTAATGTTATGGCTGATCGGTGTATGCTGTATGTTTATTTGAGTAATTTTATTTCTAGAGCACCAATTAAAGAGCTATAAACAGTAAACTGTTTCTGACAGGTCTCAGGACTCAGGAGTATCTACAGGTCAGCGTTTAACCCTTTACGTAACCAGTGCGAACGTCCATCTTCTGCAGGGAGACGATAAGTGCCCCTCTGTGCCCGGATAATCCAGCAGATAGGGTTAAACCCACCTGCTCATCCTGCATGAATAAGAAGACTGGAGAGTCTTTCACATGCACACCCATACACACACACCTCCAATAATCCAGTCAAATGGGTTTACACACCCCTCACAGGCTCGGTCCGTGTCCGTCGCACGCGCACACACACATTTACATAGATAGCGCTCGGCGTGGATACGGCGCGGCTGTGGAGAATGGGTATGACTAAGCTGAGAATTTACATGGCTAAGCAAAGTGGTTAACCCCTGCGAGTCAAGCCGAGGAAACAGTCTAACGTGATTTCTTCTTAATGAAATTTCTGAAAGCGAGAACGAGGACAGTATTTTTTACACTGCGGCCGGCGTGAGATACCCTGAACCTTCTGTTACGCAAAGCATAGACGCTGTCTGGGTTAGAAAATGCTACATCAGTTAGCATATTAGGAAAACCTCATTTTCTCTTTTCATTCTTACCTCCAGGAAGCAGACAGCAGGTCTAAGCAGTTTCCAAAGTTTTGGTTCAGATGTTCCAGCATGATCTAAAAGTTTACACAGACGTTCCATCACGATTCAAAAGTTTACACAGACGTTCCAGCATGATACAAAAGTTTACACAGATGTTCCAGCATGATACAAAAGTTTACACAGATGTTCCAGCATGATACAAAAGTTTACACAGACGTTTCAGCATGATACAAAAGTTTACACAGATGTTCCATAATGATGCAAAAGTTTACACAGACGTTTCAGCACGATACAAAAGTTTACACAGACGTTCCTGCATGATACAAAAGTTTACACAGACGATACAAAATGATCCAAAAGTTTACACAGACAATCCATAATGATCCAAAAGTTTACACAGATGTTTCAGCACAATACAAAAGTTTACACAGATGTTCCAGCATGATACAAAAGTTTACACAGACGATACAAAATGATCCAAAAGTTTACACAGACAATCCATAATGATCCAAAAGTTTACACAGACATTTCAGCACGATACAAAAGTTTACACAGACGTTCCAGCACGATACAAAAGTTTACACAGACAATCCATAATGATCCAAAAGTTTACACAGACGATCCATAATGATCCAAAAGTTTACACAGACATTCCAGCACGACTCAAAAGTTTACACAGACGTTCCAGCATGATTCAAACGTTTACACAGACATTCCAGCGTGATCCAAAAGTTTACACAGACGATCCAAAAGTTTAGACAGACGATCCAGCATGATTTAAGAGTTTACACAGACGATCCAGTATGATTCAAAAGTTTACACAGACGTTCCAACATGATCATGCTGAAACGTTTGTGTAAACTTTTGAATCATTTTGGAATGTCTGTGTAATCTTTTGGATCATGATGGAACGTCTGTGTAAACTTTTGGATCATGATGGAACATCTGTGTAAACTTTTGGATCATGATGGAACATCTGTGTAAACTTTTGGATTGTGATGGAACGTCCATGTAAACTTTTGGATCATGATGGAACGTCTGTGTAAACTTTTGGATCATGATGGAATGTCTATGTAAACTTTTGAATCATGCTGGAACGTCTGTGTAAACTTTTGAGTCATGTTGGAACGTCTGTGTAAACTTTTGGATCATGCTGGAACGTCTGTGTAAACTTTTGGATCATGCTGGAACGTCTGTGTAAACCTTTAGATCATGCTGGAACGTCTGTGTAATCTTCTGGATCTTGCTGGAACATCTGTGTAAACTTTTAGATCATGCTGAAACGTCTGTGTAAACTTTTAAGTCATGTTGGATCACCTATATAAACTTTTAGATCATGCTGGAACGTCTGTGTAAACTTTTTGCAAAATATTTCATAATTTTTGTACACTTTATGAAACGTAAAAAGTCGCTGTGAAGTAAAAGTAATAATAAAACAATAGTGCAGTTAATGATGAGTGAGGTGTTTACGCTATAAACAAAACACCAGCTGTTTTATTTTGTTGAATATGGTAATATTAAAATGTGTGTGTGTGTGTGTGTGTGTGTGTGTGTGTGTGATCGGAAGGGTGTGAATGCTGATCTGAGAGGAAATAGGCCCCGAGTCTGCACATTCGCCAGGTCCTACTCAATGTGTTTTTGGGGGGCAGGTGCTGAGGTAGACTTCTTTATGAAAGACCCCCCCCCCCCCCCCCCCCCCCAACACACACACACACACACACACACACAAATAAACACATACACACAAATACAAACACACACACACACTCACACACACAAACCCCCCCTCTCACCCCAGGATCCCACCCCACTCATCATTGCTGCAGCGGCACCAATCGATGTGCTGTGCCCCACTGAGCGTGTCCACGGCAGGCCGAGCGCCGGGCTCCTCCACAGGGATTGTGGGAAATCTGATTTATGATGCCCGTGGTGCTGCTGACCACAAACTTTCACTCTCACCCCTCTGTTCTCCTTAATTCTCCTTTTTCTCCCCGTCTTCGCAATTTTTTCATCCCGTCCAGTCGTGTTTTTCTCTTGCTGCACGTTTTCACCTTCTGCTGCAGTGTGGAATCTCAGTCTTTTAATAATTTGATGTTAATTATCCTAAATTAAATAATACGACACAGAATTCATCACTCTGATGATCACACAGAATTATAATCGTCAGCAAGTGTTTACAATACATGGTCAGGGTTGTGGTGGCTGAGAACACACCGTAGATAAGGGACAAGCCATTGCATGGCAGCACACTCACTAAATTAAACCTGGGGGCAATTTGAAGTAGCCAGTCCACCTTCTGCACGTGTTATATATTAATATATTTGTGTTGTATATATTATATTATATATATTATATATTATTCCTGAAGTAAAGAACCTAGAACCTCAGGGATGTGTTCCTGTGCAGCACCCACACCACATTGTCATGGAAAGAAGGAAAGCGAGTGATTCACAGAGAAATGAGGTTGAGGATTAGTCCATTTCACAGGGATCTGAAGATGAGCGCAAAGGATTGGTGGAGATTTTTACAGCCAATTCATGGCTCAGTGTCTCATCTGCTGTCGGGCTTTTGCCTAAAATTCTGTAGAAAGATGCATAAAGTAAGACGAGGTTGAAGAAAAAAGGCAAAATTCGAATAAAAGCCAGGCTAAAATATTAAATAAATTAAAAAAAACAACAAGGTAATAATAAAATAAATCATAACTCCTTATCGAAGTAGAGCAGAGGGAGAAATAAAATACACCGATCAGCCATAACATTAAAACCACCTCCTTGTTTCTACACTCACTGTCCATTTTATCAGCTCCACTTACCATATAGGAGCACTTTGTCGTTCTACAATTACTGACTGTAGTCCATCTATTTCTCTACATAACTTTTTAACCTGCTTTCATGCTGTTCTTCAATGGTCAGGACCACCACAGAGCAGGTATTATTTAGGTGGTGGATCATTCTCAGCACTGCAGTGACACTGACATGGTGGTGGTGTGTTAGTGTGTGTTGTGCTGGATCAGACACAGCAGCGCTGCTGAAGGTTTTAAATACCGTGTCCACTCACTGTACACTCCTACCTAGCTGGTCAACCTTGTAGATGTAAAGTCAGAGACGAGCGCTCATCTATTGCTGCTGTTTGAGTCGGTCATCTTCTAGACCTTTATCAGTGGTCACACCACGCTGCCCACAGGGGTGCTGTTGGCTGGATATATTATTGGTTGGTGGACTATTCTCAGTCCAGCAGTGACAGTGAGGTGTTTAAAAACTCCAGCAGCACTGCTGTGTTTGGTCCACTCATACCAGCACAACACACACTAACACACCAGCACCATGTCAGTGTCACTGCAGTGCTGAGAATTATCCACCACCTAAATAATAACTGCTTTGTAGTGGTCCTGTGGGGGTCCTGACCATTGAAGAACAGCCTGAAAGGGGGCTAACAAAGCATGCAGAGAAACAGATGGACTACAGTCAGTAATTGTAGAACTACAAAGTGCTTCTATATGGTAAGTGGAGCTGATAAAACGGACAGTGAGTGTAGAAACAAGGAGGTGGTTTTAATGTCATGGCTGATCAATGTTTGTCTTTACAAAATGACAGTGGTGTGAAAAATTTCAAAATAAAGCTTAACGTGGTTTAATGTAGTAAAAGAAGGAGACAGGAGCACTAAACTTCTCTTCATTATTACTGCTCATAAGTTCCTCCACTAATCACATTCCTCACTCGCTGTTTTACTACAATAAGTCATGTTGAGGTTTTGTGCACCGCCGTCACACTTCATAGGAAATAACGGCACAGCAGTGCAAAAGCGGTTTTGTCACCTCTCATGTGAATGCGCCGGTACAGAACGGAATACAATATTGCAAGATCAAGCATCTCCACCATTAAGAAGCGTCAGGAAACGATAAAGAAGTAAAACTAAAGTGCAGCTTTTACTGTATTTTTATTGATTTTTAACAGTTTTTAATTATATTTTAGAGTTTTTATATTATATTTGTGTTATTTTTAGTGTATAAGTGTCAAAAACAACCTCATTATTTTATATTAGCCTAAAATATATGCAGTTTCACGGGACCATGGATGCACTAACAGGTTTCCCAAACATCTTTATGGGAAAAAATACCTTGAAACTCAACACCACTCCCAGAATCAATTGACATTGAATTTCAAGGTACCGCTGTATTATTATTGTTATTATTGTTGTTGCTGTTGTTATTATTATTGTTATTATTATTATTATTATTAATATTGTTATTATTGTAAATCAACCAGTTGACCCAATTTAATTGACAACTTCACTATCCACACCCTGGCATGATCACTGCCAGACCTGCTGAATCTAAACAACCTGTCAGGTAATGTGAAGCAGGTTAGAAGGTCTCAAAAAGCAGCACGATACCATTTTTTAAATAAGAGATTTAAATACAGATGCAGAAAAAGGTGCTGAAACTTAATACAAACCAAAACAAACACAAACCCACAACCCAGAAACAAAATACAGCCTAAATCTTACAGCAGATCCCACAGCATAAACACAAGATCAGGTGGTTGCCATAAGTGTGTGTGGGGTGTAACTCTACTATACCAGGGTGCTTCAATCTTTAATAGCTTTATTGTGATTAATTCTGTTATACGTAGATCTCTGCATTCATACTGTAATTGAATGATTCTGAGATGCAGCAGAAGTTCAGTAGCTTAGTTTTACAGCACGTTTATTATTCAGCCACACACACACACACACACACACACACACACACGACTTCACAGCAGCTGAATTCTGAGTTGTGACAGGTTGGGGACCCTGTGTGGGACGGTCAATAGGAAAATAATCACAGTTCCCTCATGGCTCGTGTGTTACGGACCTGAGTAACATACTCAGATTTCAACAGCTTATGTGTGTAATTACCCCCGGGGCTGCTGCTGCGTCTCCGTGTGTCTACGGCGGCTTCTTTATGTGTGTATGTTGTCGAGCACTGGTGTGTAAAGGGGTTTAGACTAATTGAAATGACTCCCAAAACCAAGCCTGAGACAGTCCCATCGGCCCTTTTTCAGTCATTAGAGGTGTTTGTGTGAGTGTTTGTGTGAGTGTGTGCGTGTGGGTGTTTGTTTGGGTGCGTAGAAACTAACCAAAACTGTCAGAGTTCAACCGTAGTCATATATTTCATTTAATTAACAAATATATATTTCTGGACTGAATTATATGCTTCTAATTAGACTTATAACAAAAGCTTAACTATTAGGGGAAAAAAAGATGATAGATGTGGACAGTTGTAGCCCAGCGGTTTGGGTACTGGACTAGTAATCAAAAGGTCGCTGGTTCAAGCCTCACCACTGCCAGGCTGTTACTGTTGGGCCCTTGAGCAAGGCCCTTAACCCTCAATTGCTCAGACTGTACTGTAAGTTGCTTTGGAAAATAAGTGTCTGCTAAATGCTGAAAATGTAAATGTGATGGTGCTTGTATTATAATTGTATATTAATATTAGGACTGGCTCGATACCACTTCTGTATGTCCAATAACGCTACTGCAAATTGAGTATCTGCCGATACTGATACCAATCCGATACCGTCATTTCTCCTTTCAAACAACTAAGCAGTAATACATGTCTCAATGCACCATGGGTAAACTAGCTATCTAAATAACAACGCTCAGACTGTGTAACAAATATTCTAAAAGAATAAATACAGAAGCTACAACATCACACTTATACACAACTGCTGTTTTTATTTTCACTTGTACACACAGAACATTTAGCAGCATTTTTGGTTTCAGTTACGTTGTCGAGCTGTCGTTCACGTGACACGTCTCGCTTTACGGCGTGTCATCCAAAGTGTCTACAATCGGAAGATGTAGATGTCAATCAAACGCGATGAACCAATTAGAATTGATGCAGAGTTTGGTTGAGATTTTCCGTTAAAGTTCTGTCACGTTTTTAGATGATTAAACCCTGCTGGATTTTGAAGAGGACGTCTGTGGCTAAACGGGAAATGGTGTAGTTTGTTTTATTTCATAACACTGATGGATTAATGGTTGAGGATGTGAGAGATCTCCAAGCCAGGACAGGATAGGTTTTCTTTATCTCAGGTGAGCGATGTATCATTTATAAAGTGATTTTTATTGTGTTTAAACAGTGTTTTTAGTTGTGGCAGTAGTAGATGATTTTTTTAAATGCTAAAAGTTGAAGTAGATCAGTGTGTTTTCATTTGTTATGGCAACTGCCGAGTGCGTTGGTAATAAACGGCGCTCTGTTGGAACGTATCTTCGTGTGTTATTTGCTTTATACACAAACAGTGGCCTTATTTACATTGTGTTATTTACATTAAGTGTTATTTACATTAAGCAACAGTATCAGATCGGATTACACGTTTTTTTCCTTCCAATATCCGATCCAGCCATTTGGGCCAATATCGGACCAATTCCAATACAGAGTATCGGATCTGTGCCAGCCCTAATTAATATAAATTATTATATTAAAATAATTGCATGTTAATTGTATTTTTATTGAAGTTACATTTCAGTCCATTGAGCATCATTTGCCTTTCCAAGTCCTGAAGAGCTAAATGTCCAAATTATCTGTTATTAGTGTTTAAGTTGCCCTAATGCTCGAAATGACGTAAACTACATCGGAAAGCTTGATGTAAAACGCAATGCCATTAATATACAGCGGTACCTTGTAACTCAACGTCTTCTGAGCTCGAAATCTTAACAATTATTAATCATATTAACCACGGTGCGGTAAAACGTCATCAAAGTGCGAATATGAGACAAATATACATTAGTGTGGAATAAGTGTCAGATCCAGTGTTACAGCTCCACATGTATCTGTGTTTATCTGGATTTTCCTCCCTGTTGCACTTTTAAACTTGTGTTACAGCTCCAGCTTCTGAGAAATGGTGAGAATCAGAATCAGCTTCTCCCAGAGTCTAAAACGCTTATTGTAGACTAATGTACTAACATACTAATGTACTAATAATGTACTAATGCATTAAAAGAACGAGGCAGGAGCACTAAACTTCTCTTAATTATTACTGCTCATAAGTTCTTCCAACATCAAGCATCTCCATGACCAGCCCCGGTTCTGGACTGCTTTGCTTGGGGGGGCAGTAAAACCTAATGAGGGGGCATGTTGATAGTCATGTTTTTGAAGCCAGAAATATATTCAAGGCTTGATTTGTGCATGAATGATGACAGCCAAGCTATTGATACTGGCTTAAAGTGATGTATGAGGTAAAGAAATAAAAATGCATGTTTTCGAACTTAAACTTAAAACCCAATGATTAAAAAATACATGTTGATTATGTAAATGGAGAAAAAAGATTATCTAATTGTATTTCATTTTAATACGCCCCCTTAATTAAATTGCCATTACTAATAGAACAACTCTATTTCTTGAAAGGCTTTAATACAAATTTAAGTCAAAGCTGACAAATGTACCTACACACAGACTGAGAATATTCAAACGTGGAAATAGGAATGAGTGAGAATATTTATATTATTGGGAAATTAAAATATAAAGAAAACAAAAGAATACTAATTCTGTAAAAAAAAAGTGTTTACCAGTATACCTGCCTCTCGCTCACACTAACAGAACATGTGCAGCTTGTATTAATTCATTGTCTGTTTTACCAGCGTTTTATCCTGGTCAGGGTTGCTGTTGGTCCAATTCAATGGGCAAAAGGCTGGAAACACCTTAGACTGTTTGCCAGTCCATCACAGCATAAGCACACAAACACACTGAGGGCAATTATAATAGCTCCAGTTAACCTGACTGCATGTGTTTGGACTGGTGGGAGGAAACCGGAGCACCCGTAGGAAACCCACATTGACAACTCCACACAGAAAGGAATCAAACCCAGGTCCTCCTTACTGTGCAGCACTATTGGTCATTTATAATGTATGTAATTATCCACTAAACTTATTTTTAACTTTCATAACAAGCATACAGAAGGTCTACAGCATCCGTACGTCAGTGGACGCATGAGCAGTTGTTGGTAAGTGTGTTTGCGTAACAGTGACGGTCGCTAAATCATCTTTCTCTGCGTTAAAGATTACGAGAGGACACGGCATAAAACATGAAGCGGCGATCGATCTGATGTGCATGAAAGTGATTACTCTCCACCAGCGTGGTGTAATTTTCTATTGGGACATGTTTAATAATACAGTTGTCTGTTTGATGAGATGGCATGTTTTGAAATGCGCCTTTGATAGCTATATCAATATCTCATCACTTTTTTATATGCTTAATAAAGCTCTGCCTCTTCCCAACAGAAGCTTATTTAAAATACATGTGGCCCATAATGTATCAGTGAAGATTAACGTTAGTGCGATGAGTACTTGCTAGTTTTTGCTAACCTGCTTTATGAGTTATGCAATGCGTCTTATATCTATCAAAACTTTGGACGTTTATTTGTTACGCAGGGTGGCATCGTGGGGCAGCTGGTAGAGTTGTGGGTACCAGGGTTCAGTCCTTACCTCTGGTCATTGCTTGTTATCCAACATGGTGGAAAATTAGCTTCTACTTTAATCACTTTAAACAATAAAAACTCAACTTTCTGGAATCCGATGTTAGTCTTTCACACTTTCACTTATCTTAGAAGAGCTGCTTGAAATCACACGCACTGCGAGTGATTTATTTGCAGTTTATACCAGGGGTGTCCAAACTTTTCTTGTTGGGGGGCAGATGGAATAAAAAAAACCTAATAAATCAAATAAAAAGCAGCTCAGGTGGCACAGTGGTCAAATACGCTAGCACACCAGAGCTGGGATTTCGAATACATCGTATCGAATCTCTGCTCTGCCAGCAGGCTGGGCTGAGCGACCACATGAACAACATTTGGCTGTTGTTCATCCAGGTAGGGAGCCGGATAGGGACCTCATAACTGATGCAATTATGACCTCTGCTGGCTGGTTGATGGCGTCTGCGCAGAGCAGAGGAATAATGCTGATCAGGGTGTGGCTGTCCGTGCACAATGCTGATCGGCGTATGAACTCACCTCGTGTAGGTAAAAAGATGCAGTCGGCTACTGCACACGTGTGAGAGGGGGCAGACACACACACTCAAACACACATCTACAGTGCCTTGCAAAAGTATTCAGCCCCCTTGAACTTTTCAACCTTTTGCCACATTTCAGGCTTCAAACATAACGATATGAAATTGTAATTTTTTGTGAAGAATCAACAACAAGTGGGACACAATCGTGAAGTAGAACGAAATTTATTGGATATTTTAAACTTTTTTTAAAAATAAAAAACTAAAAAGTGGGGCGTGCAATATTATTCAGCCCCTTTACTTTCAGTGCAGCAAACTCACTCCAGAAGTTCAGTGAGGATCTCTGAATGATCCAATGTTGACCTAAATGACTGATGGTGATAAATAGAATCCACCTGTGTCTCCGTATAAATGCACCTGCTCTGTGACAGTCTCAGAGTTCTGTTTAAAGCGCAGAGAGCATCATGAAGACCAAGGAACACACCAGGCAGGTCCGAGATACTGTTTCCCAAGCTTTAAACATCTCAAGGAGCACAGTGCAAGCGATCATATTGAAATGGAAGGAGTATCAGACCACTGCAAATCTACCAAGACCCGGCCGTCCCTCTAAACTTTCAGCTCAAACAAGGAGAAGACTGATCAGAGATGCAGCCAAGAGGCCCATGATCACTCTGAATGAACTGCAGAGATCTACAGCTGAGGTGGGAGACTCTGTCCATAGGACACAATCAGTCGTACACTGCACAAATCTGGCCTTTATGGAAGAGTGGCAAGAAGAAAGCCATTTCTCAAAGATATCTATAAAAAGTCACCTGGGAGACACACCAAACATGTGGAAGAAGGTGCTCTGGTCAGATGAAACCAAAATCGAACTTTTTGGCCACAATGCAAAACGTTATGTTTGGCGTAAAAGCAACACAGCTCATCACCCTGAACACACCATCCCCACTGTCAAACATGGTGGTGGCAGCATCATGGTTTGGGCCTGCTTTTCTTCAGCAGGGACAGGGAAGATGGTTAAAATTGATGGGAAGATGGATGGAGCCAAATACAGGACCATTCTGGAAGAAAACCTGTTGCAGTCTGCAAAAGACCTGAGACTGGGACGGAGATTTATCTTCCAACAAGACAATGATCCAAAACATAAAGCAAAATCTACAATGGAATGGTTCACAAATAAACGTATCCAGGTGTTAGAATGGCCAAGTCAAAGTCCAGACCTGAATCCCATCGAGAATCTGTGGAAAGAGCTGAAAACTGCTGTTCACAAACGCTCTCCATCCAACCTCACTGAGCTCGAGCTGTTTTGCAAGGAAGAATGGGCAAAAATTTCTGTCTCTCGATGTGCAAAACTGATACAGAGACATACCCCAAGCGACTTGCAGCTGTAATCGCAGCAAAAGGTGGCGCTACAAAGTATTAACGCAAGGGGGCTGAATAATATTGCACGCCCCACTTTTCAGTTTTTTATTTCTAAAAAAAGTTTAAAATATCCAATAAATTTCGTTCCACTTCACGATTGTGTCCAACTTGTTGTTGATTCTTCACAAAAAATTACAATTTCATATCGTTATGTTTGAAGCCTGAAATGTGGCAAAAGGTTGAAAAGTTCAAGGGGGCTGAATACTTTTGCAAGGCACTGTATTCATCTATGGGGCAATTCAGTGTCTCCAATTAACCTGACTGCATGTCTTTGGATTGTGAAAGGAAAACGGAGCACCCGAAGGAAACCCACGCAGACATGGGGAGAACATGTAAACTCCACACAGAAAGGACCCGGATCGCCCCACCTGGGGATCGAACCCAGGACCTTCTTGCTGTGAGGCGACAAATAAATAAATAAATGAAAAAAATATTTTTCCATAGATAAATGAATAAATAAGTAGATAAATAGATGAATAAATAAAATATTTTATAGAGAAATAAATAACTAGATAAATAAATAAAATATTTTTCCATAGATAGATAGATAAATAAATAACTACAAGATAGATAGATAGATAGATAGATAGATAGATAGATAGACAGACAGACAGACAGACAGACAGACAGACAGATAGATAAATAAATAACTATATAGATAGATAGACAGATATATAGATAAATAAATAACTATATAGATAGATAGACAGATAGATAGATAGAGAGATAGATAAATAAATAACTAGATAGATAGATAGATAGATAGATAGATAGATAGATAGATAGACACATAAATAAAATATTTTCCCTGCTGTTTTCAATTAAATATCTTTAAAAATTATTTTATTGCTTTATTAACTTTTGTCATCTTCCATTATTTGTGGCATTTGTAACCCTAGTGGTTAAGGTACTGGACTAGTAATCAAGTTGCTGGTTTACGCCCCACCACTGCCAGCTTGCCACTGTTGGGACCTTGAGCAAGGCCCTTAACCCTCAACTGCTTACACAATGTACTATTACTGTAAGTCTGTAAGTTGCTTTGGAAGAAAATGTCTGCTAAATGCTTAAAATGTAAATTTGAATGTGGCTACGAACCTTGTGGCTAAAACACTAAAAGTTTGTAAACAATACGTACATAACAAAGCTAATTTATATAAGAAACGGTGCTCTGTGTCTTTACCACGGTGTGTAGGTGGGTGTATGGGTGTCAGGTTGTGTAAACGGTTGACAGGGTGGCTGATCGAGGATTAAATGGCGGTTTATTCACTGCAGGGAGAGTGATGCGCTGATTAGCACACCAGCCACAGTGCCAGTCGTGTGCTGCTGAATTAGCAGCATGTTTGAATGAGATAAAAGGGTCAGACTTACCCCCCTCGCCTCTCCTGCACATAATCCTACTACAGCTGTGAAAAGAACAGGCCTGTGCCGGCCACCCGCACCTTTACCTGCTTCTCTCACACACACTGGTCTGAACTGGACTCCAGATTCCACCCGCGCCCGTCTGTGAGCTGGTACCCCGACACTCACTGGGTTTGGTCTCACACATACACGACGGGCACCTAATTACTGCTGTTATTATTTCCTTACAAAACTCTGATATGAGACACCTGCAATTACTCCCCCTTTCCTCCTCAGCATCCCTCCATCCCTTCATTTCAAGCCAAAAAACACTTTAAAAGCAGAAAGAAATTCCCCCGGCGACCATCAATCAGCTGGGTGACGTTTTTATTTACTGTGGCAGTTCAGCTAATCGATGGGAAAAAAATATATATATAAAGCAATGAGGGGGGAAATTAGTAAATCACATCGAGCAAAATAAGTATCAAACAGAAACAATAAGAGTAAAATCACCTGTTTACAGAATTCAAAAATGACATTTAGTGTAAAACAATCTTTATACTATTACTAAATAATAAAACAAATAAATAAATAAATAAAATAATAAAAATAAATATTACAGTGTTATTAATTATAATAATAATAATAATAATAATAATAATTATTATTATTATTATTATTATTATTTGGTACTCAGGTGACACACTGATAAATTACACTAGTGTTAAATTCTCACTGGTGCTATCAGCCAGTCAGGCGTCTACATAAAGACATGATTTACTATGAATCATGTCTTTATCTCTGGGGGTGGTAATGGGGAGTGGGGGGTGATCTAGACCCCACAATGGATTGGCATCCTGTCAGGGATGTTTTATTGCATTGTGCCCAGTGATTCAGTATAAAGTAAGCAACATCATCATCATCAACAACAACAACAATGATAATAATAATAATAATAATAATAATAATAATAATAATAATAATAATGCTTGATCCTTCTATTTTTTGTTTCCTATTATTATTATTATTATTATTATTATTATTATTATTATCATTATTATTATTATTGTTATTATTATTATCATTATTATTATTATCGTTATTATTATTGTTATTATTATTATTATCATCGTTATTATTATTATTGTTATCATTATTATTGTTATTATTATTATTATCATTATTATTATTATTATCATCATCATTATTATTATCATCATCATCATTATTATTATGATATTATTATGGATATTATTATTTTTATTGTTATTATTATTATTATTACTATTATTATTGTTGTTATTATTATTATTATTATTGTTATTATAATTATCATTTTTATTTTTATTATTATTATCATTATTATTATTTGGTACTCAGGTGACACACTGGTGCTATCAGCCGGACAGGCATCTACATAGTGATGGGGAGTGAGGGGTGATCTACAGTAGAGTCCAAAATGGACTGGCATTCTGTCAGGGGTGTTTTATTGTATTGTGTCCAGTGATTTAGTGAAAACTGGACCCACCGTGAGCCTGACAAGGATAAAGCGGTAAAACATGAAGAAGAAATTATTATTATTATTATTATTATTATTATTATTATTATTATTATTATTATTATTATTATTATTATTATTATATGGTACTCAGGTGACACACTACTTAATTACAGCAAAATAAGTATCAAACAGAAACAATAAGAGTAAAATCACCTGTTTACAGAATTCAAAAATGACATTTAGTGTAAAACAATCTTTATACTATTACTAAATAATAAAACAAATAAATAAATAAATAAAATAATAAAAATAAATATTACAGTGTTATTAATTATAATAATAATAATAATAATAATAATTATTATTATTATTATTATTATTATTATTTGGTACTCAGGTGACACACTGATAAATTACACTAGTGTTAAATTCTCACTGGTGCTATCAGCCAGTCAGGCGTCTACATAAAGACATGATTTACTATGAATCATGTCTTTATCTCTGGGGGTGGTAATGGGGAGTGGGGGGTGATCTAGACCCCACAATGGATTGGCATCCTGTCAGGGATGTTTTATTGCATTGTGCCCAGTGATTCAGTATAAAGTCAAGTCAAGTCAAGTCAAGTCAACTTTATTTATAGAGCACTTTAAAAACAACAACAGCTGTGACAAAGTGCTGTACATAGATAATTATAAAACATAAAACAAACACTAGAAACAATGAGAAGTCTCATGCTGGATTGAAAGCCAAGGAATAAAAATGGGTTTTAAGACTAGTTTTAAAAATAGCCAGTGAAGAGGCCTGTCTAATATGGAGTGGTAGGTTGTTCCATAATTTAGGGGCAGCGATTGAAAAAGCTCTATCCCCTCTGAGCTTACGCTTTGACCTTGGTACCTCCAGGAGCAGCTGATCAGCTGACCTGAGGCACCGAGCAGAAGTGTGGGGATGGAGCAGTTCAGCGAGGTAAGGCGGGGCAAGTCCATTTAAAGATTTAAAAACAAACAACAGAATCTTAAAATGTACTCTGAAATGCACGGGCAGCCAATGGAGGGAGGCCAGAATGGGGGTTATATGCTCTCTCTTACGTGATCCCATTAAAAGTCGGGCCGCAGCATTTTGCACTAACTGGAGACGTTTGAGGGAGGACTGGCTGACTCCAAAATAAAGTGCATTACAGTAGTCCAGCCGAGATGTGATGAAGGCATGGATCACTGTTTGAAAGTGCTCATGTGAAAGGATTGACTTCACCTTTGCCAGCTGCCTCAAATGGAAAAAGCTGGATTTGACTACTGCACCAATTTGACGGTCCAATTTAAAATCACTGTCCATCTTAAAACCCAAGTTAGAGATTGTATGCTTCACATGCTGTGTCAAAGGGCCCAAATCAACAGGAGGGGCTTCACAGGAACCACTGGGACCAAACACCATCACTTCTGTTTTCTTTTCATTGAAATTCAGAAAATTTAAGGCCATCCAGGCTTTAATGTCATTAAGACATAACAGAAGTGGCTTAATAGAGAAAGCATCTTTCTTCTTCAGCGGGACATATATCTGACTGTCATCAGCGTAGCAATGAAATGAGATGCCATGCTTTCTCAAAATGGAGCCCAGTGGAAGCAGATAAAGTGAGAAGAGGAGGGGTCCTAAAATTGAGCCCTGTGGAACCCCATACGGCAGGGGAGCTGGGGAGGAGTCTGAACCAGCAAAACTCACACACAAAGTTCTGTCCGTCAGATAGGACCTAAACCATTCCAAAGCACTACCACAAATGCCCACTAGGTGCTGCAACCGGGAGACTAAAATGTTATGATCTACCGTGTCAAAAGCCGCGGTTAGATCCAACAGGACAAGGATCACATGGTCACCAGAATCATTGGCCAGGAGGATGTCATTGAAAACCCTAAGCAACGCTGACTCTGTGCTGTGCAGGGTTTTAAAACCAGACTGAAAGACCTCCAGGATATTATGCTCATCCAGAAAAACTTTCAGCTGAGCATAAACAACTTTCTCCAAGATCTTTGAAATAAAGGGCAGCTTGGAAATAGGCCTATAATTAGCCAATACCGTGTGGTCAAGGCCAGGTTTCTTAAGCAGGGGTTGCACTACAGCATGTTTAAAACTCACAGGAACAACACCAGAGGATAGACTCCTGTTAATAATGGCCAGAACCTGTTGCCCTATACTATGAAAAATCTCTTTAAAAAAGTGAGGAGGCATATCGTCACAGGGAGAACCAGAAGGCTTTAAATGGCCTACCACATCCTCCAAGTGCGACAGAGTCACCGGCTCAAAACTATCAAACACAGTCAGGCAAGGGACAGAGTCAGAGGGGTCGAAGGCAGAAGCTGTGGTATGAGCTCGTGCTGCGACAATCTTGTCAATAAAAAAGTGCAGAAAGTTATCACACATTTCAGGGGATGCTTCTGAACAGATGGGCTGAGGGGCCTTAAGAACAGAGTCAATGGTTTTAAATAACACCCGTGGATTATGACAATTTGCCATGATAATATTTGACAAATATTTTCTTTTGGCTTCTTTGATAGTGTTCTGGTAAGAACGCCAGCAATCTTTTAAGATTTGAAATGAAACCTGCAGCTTGTCCTTCTTCCATTTGCGCTCAGCTTTGCGACACTCCCGCTTTGCTGCACGAGTTCTGTCATTAAGCCAGGGCTCGGGTTTAACTTTCGGCTGTATGGTTCTTAATGGGGCCACTGAGTCCAGTATGGTTCTGCAAGAGACATCAAACCAGGAGCTGAGCTCCCCCGTATCAACAGAGGCTGAGTCAGGAGGGGGACAAAGCTGATCGAAAGCAGCAGAGAATTGACCAGCAGTGAGGGGGTTAACACTCCGACAAAGCCGAGCAGGAACGCAAGATTTAACTGCAGCACAGGATAAAACAACATCGAATAAAACAGGCATGTGATCAGAAAACCCACTGTCACAGATCTCTAAATTTGACACAGACAAACCATGAGAAAGAACAAGGTCTAAGGTATGACCATGTTCATGTGTGGGACCGGACACATACTGCACTAAATTAAAAGAGTCAATGATGTTTAAAAATTCCCTCACCAGCGGTTTATCAGGACAACATACATGAATGTTAAAATCCCCGACAATAAGGATGCGATCATAATTTGGCATAAGTCCAGCCAGGAAATCAGAAAAGTCATTCACAAAGTCCTTATTGTATTTAGGGGGTCGGTAGATGACAGCGCACAGCACCAGGTCAGCGCGACCCACCTCAAATAAGGTGACTTCAAAACTGGAGAAAGAAGATGATACAGCGTGCTGTTTACATTTAAAGTCATTTTTAAACACAGCCGCCGTTCCTCCTCCCCGGCCTGACGTCCGCGGTGAATTAAAATAATTACAGCCAGCCGGTAAAAGTTCAACAAGAGCGCTGTACTCACCGGCACCAATCCAAGTCTCAGTCACACAGAGAAAATCCAGGCTTCGGAAACAGAAGAAATCCTTTAGGATAAAAGTTTTATTTGCCAGTGATCTGGCATTCACCAAACCGATCCTGGCGGGAACTGGGGCCTGTGGTTTAGCGAATCTGGAAGCCCGGAGCAACGTCCTCAAATTACCTGGATTCACCCCACGCTGGCGGAGCCGAGGAGAGCAGGGGCGGCGGGGCCCGAAACCTTCATCCAAGTCGGTGACAGGTACCAGGGAGATGTCGATGGGCTCCAGAAAGCGCCGGGACACACTAAATGGAGGGGGTAATTCATGTCCTGTCCGGGAAATGGACGGAGAATTTGCCAGATAGACTTTCAGCTTCACTAACCGACCGGCACGTTTACCGCGGCGGCGACGGCGCTTCCGCCGGGGGATTAGAGCCGAGGCCCGGTACAGGTGAGTCGGAATATCCGATAGGAGCGGGGGCAGAGTGTTTTGTCTATCATAATTAAACACATTTAGATAGCTGACATTATGTCTAAGATCCAGGAGAGATTGGCGATCATACACCAGTAGAGACTTAATATGTGAGATGCCAAAGCTTAGCAACATTAACAACGCTAACCAAAGCGAGAGTAACAGACGGCCAGCCACACACACCGGCGCCATCATGTCACAGGCCACACAGACTAGTTAAAATAATTGAACTAACAGACACGCAATTAGCGCAGCAGATTTGCTTACCCAATACAGGAAAAAGATACAAATAAATAAAAATAAATAAAAGATAGTCCAGTTGGCGCGCAGATCCAGCCGGTGCGCAGATCCAACAGCGGCGGTGTCACCAGATCCAGCCGGTGCGCAGATCCAACAGCGGCGGTGTTAGTCACCAGATCCAGCCGGTGCGCAGATCCAACAGCGGCAGTGTCACCAGATCCAGCCGGTGCGCAGATCCAACAGCGGCGGTGTTAGTCACCAGATCCAGCCGGTGCGCAGATCCAACAGCGGCAGTGTCACCAGATCCAGCCGGTGCGCAGATCCAACAGCGGCAGTGTCACCAGATCCAGCCGGTGCGCAGATCCAACAGCGGCAGTGTCACCAGATCCAGCCGGTGCGCAGATCCAACAGCGGCGGTGTTAGTCACCAGATCCAGCCGGTGCGCAGATCCAACAGCGGCGGTGTTAGTCACCAGATCCAGCCGGTGCGCAGATCCAACAGCGGCGGTGTTAGTCACCAGATCCAGCCGGTGCGCAGATCCAACAGCGGCGGTGTTAGTCACCAGATCCAGCCGGCGCACAAAGTAATAAAAACTTAGTTTAAAATATTAAACTTTGGCAAAAATTGATTAAATAAAATTATAAAGTTAAAAACACACATTAAAGTAAGCAACATCATCATCATCAACAACAACAACAATGATAATAATAATAATAATAATAATAATAATAATAATAATAATGCTTGATCCTTCTATTTTTTGTTTCCTATTATTATTATTATTATTATTATTATTATTATTATCATTATTATTATTATTGTTATTATTATTATTATTATCATTATTATTATTATCGTTATTATTATTGTTATTATTATTATTATCATCGTTATTATTATTATTGTTATCATTATTATTGTTATTATTATTATTATCATTATTATTATTATTATCATCATCATTATTATTATCATCATCATCATTATTATTATGATATTATTATGGATATTATTATTTTTATTGTTATTATTATTATTATTACTATTATTATTGTTGTTATTATTATTATTATTATTGTTATTATAATTATCATTTTTATTTTTATTATTATTATCATTATTATTATTTGGTACTCAGGTGACACACTGGTGCTATCAGCCGGACAGGCATCTACATAGTGATGGGGAGTGAGGGGTGATCTACAGTAGAGTCCAAAATGGACTGGCATTCTGTCAGGGGTGTTTTATTGTATTGTGTCCAGTGATTTAGTGAAAACTGGACCCACCGTGAGCCTGACAAGGATAAAGCGGTAAAACATGAAGAAGAAATTATTATTATTATTATTATTATTATTATTATTATTATTATTATTATTATTATTATTATTATTATATGGTACTCAGGTGACACACTACTTAATTACAGTTGTAATAAATCCCCACTGGTGCTATCGGCCGGTCAGGCGTTTCCATAAAGACATGATTTGCTATGTTTTTTTTTTTTGTTTGATTGTTTTTTTGTGATCTAAACCCCACAATGGATTGCCGTCCTGTTGGGGGTGTTTGATTGCATTGTGCCCAGTAATTTAGAGAAAACTGGACCCACTGTTAACCTGACCAGGATAGCGATGGTAAAACATCAGGAAGAAATTATTATTATAATTATAATTATTATTATTATATTATTATTAGCTCATTTTGCCTCGTTTTAATAGATCAAGCTTCTGGTCATAGGCGACTGTGGCATCTTCTGAGATATTGTGCTTAACACTTCTCTGTTGGACCACTCTGGTTATTTCAGCCCACTATACGTTCCCTGTTCTCCCGGTATGAGCATGCTACTTTGACTAAAAGGATGGAAAGCGCACCATTTACGATGCGGCTATAGAAAACGATGAGACATTAGCCTCATTATTGTAATGGACTGTTTTCAGCATCATTGAGGAATGCTTTTCCTGCGCGTACTTCTCTTTAATCAGAACGTAAAGCACCGCCTCGGTCACACATGCATTACTTTTCCATATTCAGATACATTATTGTTTGGCGTCTGTGTTTAGCTGAGTCGGCAAATGAACTGAGATAGACCGAATAGCGGCGACGGCCAAGACGGTAGCACGATAGCATTAGCAAAATGTGCCCCCCCCCCTCCACCCCACTCTTTGCTTTGTATAATGGTGTTTTGCTTTGTCATGAGGGAGATTTAATTTTCTACAGGTTAAACATTATATTGCTGGCTACGAGCCGTTAAAGCGATTAAAGAGTCGTGTATTCCATCTGGAGGTGCTTTTTATTTTATATAAATACATTTTAATGTATCGATAATGTGAATTCTCTCAATATACCCTGTCAATATAAACCAACATAAAAATAAATTACGTAATATTGATAATTACATTAAAACCACCTCCTTGTTTCTACACTCACTGTCCATTTTATCAGCTCCACTTACCATATAGGAGCACTTTGTAGTTCTACAATTACTGACTGTAGTCCATCTGTTTCTCTGCATGCTTTGTTAGCCCCCTTTCACCCTGTTCTTCAATGGTCAGGACCACCACAGAGCAGGTATTATTTAGGTGGTGGATCATTCTCAGCACTGCAGTGACACTGACATGATGGTGTGTTAGTGTGTGTTGTGCTGGTATGAGTGGATAAGACATTGATGGAGTTTTTAAACACCTCACTGTCCCTGCTGGACTGAGAATAGTCCACCAACCAAATATATCCAGCCAACAGCGCCCCATGGGCAGCGTCCTGTGACCACTGATGAAGGTCTAGAAAATGACAGACTCAAACAGCAGCAATAGATGAGCATCTACAAGGTGGACCAACTAGGTAGGAGTGGACAGTGAGTGGACACGGTATTTAAAAACATCCACTCATACCAGCACAACACACACTAACACACCACCACCATGTCAGTGTCACTGCAGTGCTGAGAATGATCCACCACCTAAATAATACCTGCTCTGTGGTGGTCCTGTGGGGGTCCTGACCATTGAAGAACAGTATGAAAGGGGGCTAACAAAGCATGCAGAGAAACAGATGGACAACAGTCAGTAATTGTAGAACTACAAAGCGCCTTCTACTGTATATGGTAAGTGGAGCTGATAAAATGGACAGTGAGTGTAGAAACAAGGAGGTGGTTTTAATGTTATGGCTGATCGGTGTACATTGTAGTTAAATGAGCTGTGAATAAGAGTGATCTGATATACTGTCACAAGTCCTGAGTCATGAGGAATTTATTAAACAGGTCATTAAAATATAAATATGAATTAATTCAGAGTGAGAATGAACACACACAGCCGGATTAATTTAATTCTGTCTCCGCGGCCTCCGATCACTCGATCTGACCGCGTCGGTCCACCTTCTCGTCCCCTCAAGCTCTTCAGTCCGTCCTCTAGTTATCCAGATAGACAGAGGAATAAGCACTTTCCCCTTTGATTCGTTTAGGGAGCGTCTGCTAATATCATATCGATGATAATTTCTCTGTAATGCACCATTTGCACTAATTGTGATGCAGGGAGCGAGTAATGTTATCTGACGGGCCCTCGGATCCCCGGCCGGCCCTCACCGCTTAATTTCCTGATTGTCCCTGAGAGAGAGACGTGACAAGCTGGCCGTAAACAACTGTCAGTCTCCTCTTACGGAGCATGCACACACTTACTTAAGCACACACACACTTACACACACACACACACACACTTACACTCTTCATAGTAATGTTAATATGTAATAAAACAGATTAATGCTGTTAAAATGTGTCTATAAATATGAGTTCAGTTCTACTCAGTGTTAGGGCTGTGAAATCAATCTTACCCCACCCTTCTCTGCACTGACCCCAACACAGCGGGGTATACCCCCTTAACGCCATAGCCCAGGGCCGGCGGGTAATTACGGGAGCCCACCATATAAAACGCCTTCTCCTCTTTCATATTCTTCTTTAGTCATGGAGCTCGATGTGGTCTGGCCGGAGCTCTGCAATAGACTTCAAAGATTCTTTATATACAAAAAAATAAAAAACAGCTACTTAAAGTCAGTTATCATCTCTTTTTCACATTTCTTACATTGTGTGCCTTGTTTTTTATGAAGGTATAAAAGTTTAAATACTAAAATCTTATTTTTATCTAATGTTTCTTTCTTTCATTCTTTCTTTTTATTGTTGACTTTTATCAGTCTTTTATTTTTTCTTTCTTTTCTTTTACCTTTATCAGAGAAAGTGCTGTTTTTCTTTGTTTCTTTCTTTTTACTTTTTACTTTTATCAGTAAAAGTATTGTTTATTTTCTGTCTAATTTTTTTCTTTCTTTTTTTTCTTTTACTTTTATCAGTGCTGTTTTTCTTTCTTTCTTTCTTTGTTTTTTTTCTTCTTTCTTTCTTTCTTTCTTTCTTTCTTTCTTTCTTTCTTTCTTTCTTTCTTTCTTTTTTTCTTTTTACTTATCAGTAAAAGTATTGCTTATTTTCTGTCTTTTCGTTTTTTTCTTTTTTTCTTTCCTTCATTATCTTTTTCTTTGTGTTTAAATATAAAAACTGTTGGTTAAACTTTTGTTGTATATGAATAAAAACAGTTATTTAAAGTTTCTTTATAAATAAATAAAATAGCTAGTTAAATGTTTGTGCTGTTACATTTATAAAACATATGAAAAAGTTTGTTCTGACAAAGGTCCTGAAGAATATTGATTAATAATTATGATTATGATCTTTAAAAGTATTTATATTCCTTTCTTTCTTTTTTCTTTCTTTGTTTTTTATTTTACTTTTATCAGTAAATGTACTGTTCATATCTTTATTTTTCTTTATTTTTACTTATTTCTTTATTATTTATTTGATCAGTAAAAGTACAGTTTATATGTTTTTCATTCCTCCTTCCTTTTTTTTATTTTACTTTTATCAATAAATGTACTGTATACATTGTATAAATTTTACTTTATTTATTGCTGTTGTATTTTATCAGTAAAAGTACAGTTGTATTTGTTTTTATTTTCCTGTCTTTCTATCTTTCATTTTATTTTTTATTTTTTTTATTTATTTTTTTTATTAGTAAAATTAATGTTTATTTTATTTTTTAATTTACTTTTTATTTTTATATTTATTTCATTAGTAAAATTATTGTTTATTTATTTGTATATTCATTTTTGTTTTGCTTTTTTATTTATTAATCATTTTAGTTATGTCAGTAAAAATACTGTTTATTTAATTATTTTTATTTATTTTACTTTTATAAGAAAAAAGTAATATTTTTTTATTTTTTTATTTATTATTTTGCTAATTTACTATTAAATTTTTTATTATTTTACTTTTATCATTTTATATTTTCATTTTTATTTTACTTTTTTATTTAGTTTGTCAGAATGTGTGTGTGCTGAGGAAGCTCGTCTTTTAGGAAACACATGCAGGGTAAAGCATGAGGGTCCAGCAGAACCTCTGGAGGACCGGGTACATGAGGGAAACAACAGAAGCATCATCACCCCACGTGGAGGTCACAGGAAAACAAGCACAGCCAGCAGGATGCAGCACGTTGGTTTGCCGATCAGTGCAGATTAAAAACACAAACTAATAAATCATGTCAGGTAGAAGCTTCTAATCGCTAAAATACTGGAGAACCAGGAGCTTCATCTCTCATACTGCTCATACTGTACGTCTGTTTACTTCTTTTAGGATCCACATTTCTAAGAACTGATTTGGTGTGAGATGCTAAAGACCCCCGACTTTCACAGGCTTGGAATACATGAACCCAACTGCAGGATGATTAAAAAAGGTAGAACAATTCTGTGGCCACTTGAAAAAAAGGAAGAAACTAATAATAAAATACAAAAAAGATCAAAGTAATAAAGTATTAAAAATAAAACCAGATTAAAATCTCCAGCCTGGAGCAGGGAGAACTCTGTGGTTACATGTGCCAGCTGTTCAATCCACCACTGTGTCTAAAAAAGACTAACAATAGGGAACTCAGTACAAACTAGCAGTGGCTGTAAAAAGTGTAAAAAGAAAGAGGAACATCCACTCCACCGACTGACGGCATCCGGCGTGGATTTCTGTGTGGGTTCTGCTGAAAGGGGTTCCATCACACCTCTTGTACATTTACATTTGCAGAAGACGCTTTTATCCAAGGCAACTTACGATTTTGACTGAACACAATTTTAGAAACTGAGGATTAAAGGTCTTGCTCAAGGGTCCAACATGGTAACCTGGCAGTGATTGTGCTGGATCTACCTTAACCACTGAGCTACCACTGCCTCTTGGGGCATTGCACTGGCTCATTCAAGGCAGTTTCATTGTGATGGCAAAAAGGCTGAAACCAAAATGGCCTGCAAGGATTTGGCAACCAGGCTAAGATTTAAAGGGACTTCTCCAGCTACATTTTACTTTTATCAGTAAAACCCTTTATTTCCTTCCTTCCTTTTCTTATTTTACTGTTATCACTGAAAGCATTGCTTATCTTCTGTCTTTTTAATTTTACTTTTATCAGTAAAAGTACTGTTTCTTTCTTTCTTTTATCAGTAAAAGTATTGTTTATTTTTTTTTATTTATTTATTTATTTATTTATTTTTTTAATTATCTATTTTTTCCCACTTTTTCCCCAAATGTTTTATCCCCATTCTAATTGTGTCCAGTTACCCTGATTGCTCCTCTATACTGATTCGATCCCTTTGCCGCTGACTGAGGATGCCACTCAACTGACTTGTGCCCCCTCCGGCACACAATCAGTACAGCCTGCATTTTTCACCCACACGAGCCGAGTTCATACACCGAGAGACACTGCGCACGGAGGGTCACACCCCCCTCAATGTTATTCCTCAGCCCTGTGCAGGCGCCGTCAGTCAACCAGCAGGGGCCGCAGTTGTACCAGTTATGAGGACCTATGATCCGACTCTACCACTAAGCCCCTGAACAACAGCCAAACGTTGTTCATACTGCCGCCCAACCCAGTCGGAAAGGCGGAGCTGAGTTTCGATACGATGTACTGTATCTAGAAACCCAACTCTGGTGCGCTAGCGTACTTTACCGCTGCGCCACCTGAGCGGCGCTTATTCTTTCTTTTTTACTTTTACCAGAAAAGGTACTGTTTATTTTCTTTCTTTCTTTCTTTCTTTCTTTTTTTCTCTTTCTTTCTTTCTTTCTTTCTTTCTTTCTTTCTTTCTTTCTTTCTTTCTTTCTTTCTTTCTTTCTTTCTTTCTTTCTTTCTTTCTTTCTTTCTTTCTTTCTTAAAATAATTGTTTATTTTCTTTTCTTTCTCTCTTTTTACTTTAATCAGTAAAAGTGTTGTTTTTCTCTTTCTTTTTTATTTTTTTATTTGTACTGTTATCAGTTAAAGTATTTTTTATTTTCTCCTTCTTTGTTTCTTTCTTTGTTTCTTTCTTTTTACTTTTATCAGTAAAGGTATTGTTTATTTTTTTCTTTCTTTCTTTTCTTGTACTTGTATCAGTGGAAGTGCTGTTTTTCTTTCTTTCTTATTTTACTTTTATCAGAAAAAGTATTGTTTTTTTCTTTCTTTCTTTTTTATTTTACTTTTATCAGTAAAAGTAGTTTATTTTCTCTTTCCTTCTTTTTTATTTTATTTTATTCTACTTTTATCAGTAAAAATACTGTTTATTTTTTTCTTTCTTTCTTTTATGTGCGCTTCTATTGCCTTGTGCCAGCCATTAATGGCATGTCAGGTGGGCATGATTCTTTAATCTGTAGCTACACAAGGGGGCCTGTTACAAAATCCACACAATAATGTTTCATGTTCATACTGATGATTAGAATATAAACACATTAAAATAACACTGAGTTCTGTGTTATAAACTGAGTTCTGTGGTTTGAAGTTTTACAATGAGTGAGAATTCTTTAAAAAAACCAAATCATATCACACACACACACACACACACACACACACACAAAGCTGTTTTCTTGTTAATCAATACCGCTCATAGATTGTCAGTAGCAGGCAGGCTTGGAGAACAGGGAAGATTTGCATATATATAGAGGTTGAGGGTAGCCATGCGCTTTAAGGATGATCAGATATGCTAACCTCAGCATCCTACACACCAATCAATGTGTGTGTGTGTGTGTGTGTGTGTGTGTGTGTGAACCACTGAGTATAAACTAACATGATAAACATCTTGATCTATCACAGCGCTCTTACACTACGTCAAAAAGCAAGAGGGACGAACGTTCTGAGCTTCTCGTAATGCCGTAGATAATGTTTTCCTGGAAGATCAGAAATGAAGAGTGAGCTTAGCCTGTACACACCTGTATAATGACGTACCTGCTTCTGTGTTGGATACCAGAGGGCCCAATTAACACCGCACTACCTGAACGTGTCCTTAGAAAGAACAAACGCACCCAAGAGAGAATAAACAGGTTAGAAAGGGCGTGGAAGAGAAAGATGGTCTCTGTCTGTACAGTATAGTAAAGTAAAATACCCTGCCTCACTTTTCACCACAGGACATCCGAGGCATGTCACACACTTGTACTGTTTGAAGAAGATATACTTTATTTGTCATATATACATATACAGGTGTACAGTACAATAAAATTATTTCTTCGCATATCTCAGCTTGTTTGCAAGCTGGGGTCAGAGCGCAGGGTCAGCCATCGTACGGCGCCCCTGGAGCAGACAGGGTTAAAGGTCTTGCTCAGGGACCCAACAGTGGCTGCATAGCAGAGTCTGGATTTGAACCAATCTTCTGGTTGATAGCCCAAAGCTCTACCCACTAGGCTACCACTGTCCACAGGAAGTAAAACAACTACTTGATTACCAAGTGAGCTGCCTTGCTGTCCACTACCTGATCAGCTGCCTCGGTAGAGAGGGTTCTAATAAGACATCCAACTCATAAGACAGATAATTTAGACACACTACTTAGACAGCTATTACAATTTTACATTTGAAAAGAACTCTGTTGGTTGCTCCACATTCCGTTCATCCGCCATGTTTGTTGTTTTTTGTGAGAAAAGTCGTGCCGCATTGAATGCTGGGATTGCCAAGCATCGAATGTAGACATGCCTTCTTCTCAGGAGTGTGTAAGATGTTGGCTTGCTCACTGGGGCTTTTTGGACCTGGTATCTTTAAAGTTCCTTTGAAACCATTTGTGTCCATTTTAATTAAAGTTTAAGTAAAAAGAATAAAAAGTATAAAGGCCATTTGAGAACATATTAAAAGCTCTTACTGCAGGAAGAAAATGGATGAACACGCTGTCCAAAAGAGAGCCTCCAAGAACGTCAGAATAACTTGTACCTAAAAGTACAACAAATATAACGAGCACTTAAAAATAATAACTCTCTTATGTGACTTTCATATAATGACTTTCAACTTAGAGTCTATTTTAAATAAAATCTTTAATCTTAAATCTTTGGGATTTTTGACCCTTTTTACTTTTGAATCCAGTTCAAAAGCAGTTGTAGCCGAGTGGTTAGGGTCCTGGACTAGTAAGCAGAAGGTCGCTGGTTTAAGCCCCACCCCTGCCAGGTTGCCACTGTTGGACCCTTGAGCAAGGCCCTTAACCTTCGATTGCTAAGACTATAAACAGTCACAGTACTGTAAGTCACTTTGGATAAAAGCGTCCGCTAAATGCAAAAAATTTAAATGAATTCAAGCTTGGGAGCATCAATGACAACAAATACCCAATCTTTAAAAGTACTAAGTAAAATGAAATAAAATACTCTTACATTGACTTATGATTTAAAAATAAGGCAGCGTGTCGATGACTAAGCACATCATGATGATCAAACACGTGAACATCCAGTCCGATACCCTCGTCCCGTCACTAGTCGCTAACTAGCACGGCCTGCGCTGAGTCGATTTGTCGACGCTAGGCTTGTGTAGCATGACCGTGGCCCCTGACAACTTTGCTTAACGTCTCTGTTACATTGTTCCGCTCAGGTTTGATAACACTTAACACACTCCAGTTGTTTCAGTACAGCTTTAATTAAGCCGGATCAGAGCCGAGGCTAACCTCCCCGCCGTGCTTTACAGCTCTCTCCGGGTCCGTGCTGCACTTTGTCTGAGTCGATAACCGCCCTAGACGGAGCTAATGCAACTTTTACTGGTGCGGCTTTATCGGGGGTTTGTTTAGTACGTATGGGAGCACTCTATCAAAGCGTAAAATAACGTATGCACGTTTATACGAAATGCTTACCGCTAAGAGCTGATAGCAGCCGTGCTGTTTTAAATATTTATTTTAAAAAGGAGCATTAAAGGACATTATGGCTAAAGAATGGAGCTCAGAAAGAAAATGTATCTCACTTAAATACTCTCTTGATTTTTATTAGAACTACTAATGGGTTCAGGTATAAAACAGTCATTTACTTCTACTGATATGTAAATAAAACACAGAATAACTGACCACTTTACCTTTAATCACAGGTACATCTGCCCATTATTCTGATTATTATATCATCTGTCTGTCTGTCTGTCTGTCTGTCTGTCTGTCTGTCTGTCTGTCTGTCTGTCTGTCTATCTATCTATCTATCTATCTATCTATCTATCTATCTATCTATCTATCTATCTATCTATCTATCTATCTATCTATCTATCTATCTATCTATCTATCTATCTATCTATCTATCTATCTATCTATCTACAGTGGGGCCAAAAAGTATTTAGTCAGCCACTGATTGTGCAAGTTCTCCTACTTAGAAAGATGAGAGAGGTCTGTAATTTTCATCATAGCTACACTTCAACTATGAGAGACAAAATGAGAAAAAAAAATTTATTTGTAAATTATGGTGGAAAATAAGTATTTGGTCAATAACAAAAGTTCAACTCAATACTTTGTAACATGACCTTTGTTGGCAATGACAGAGGTCAAACGTTTCCTGTAAGTTTTCACCAGGTTTGCACACACTGTAGCTGGTATTTTGGCCCATTCCTCCATGCAGATCTCCTCTAGAGCAGTGATGTTTTGGGGCTGTCGCTGGGCAACACGGACTCCACAAATTTTCTATGGGGTTGAGGTCTGGAGACTGGCTAGGCCACTCCAGGACCTTGAAATGCTTTTTACGGAGCCACTCCTTTGTTGCCCGAACGGTGTGTTTGGGATCATTGTCATGCTGGAAGACCCAGCCACGTTCCATCTTCAATGCTCTCACTGATGGAAGGAGGTTTTGGCTTAAAATCTCACGATACATGGCCCCGTTCATTCTTCCCTTAACACGGATCAGTCGTCCTGTCCCCTTTGCAGAAAAACAGCCCCAAAGCATGATGTTTCCACCCCCATGCTTCACAGTAGGTATGGTGTGCTTGGGTTTTTCTTCTTCCTCCAAACACGACGAGTTGAGTTTTTACCAAAAAGTTCCATTTTGGTTTCATCTGACCACATGATATTCTCCCAATCCTCTTCTGGATCATCCATATGCTCTCTGGCAAACTTCAGACGGGCCTGAACATGTACTGGCTTAAGCAGGGGGACACGCCTGGCACTGCAGGATTTGAGTCCCTCTCGGCGTAGTGTGTATACTGATGGTAGCCTTTGTTACTTTGGTCCCAGCTCTCTGCAGGTCATTCATCAGGTCCCTCCGTGTAGTTCTGGGATTTTTGCTCACCGTTCTCATGATCATTTTGACCCCACGGGATGAGATCTTGACCCCAAGGGAGATTATCAATGGTCTTGTATGTCTTCCATTTTCTTACAATTGTTCCCACAGTTGATTTATTCACACCAACCTGCTTGCCTATTGTAGATTCACTCTTCCCAGCCTGGTGCAGGTCTACAATTTTCTTCCTGGTGTCCTTCGACAGCTCTTTGGTCTTGGCCATGGTTGAGTTTGGAGTCTGACTGTTTGAGGCTGTGGACAGGTGTCTTTTATACAGATAACGAGTTCAAACAGGTGCCATTAATACAGGTAACGAGTGGAGGACAGAAGAGCTTCTTAAAGAAGAAGTTACAGGTCTGTGAGAGCCAGAAATCTTGCTTGTTTGTGGGTGACCAAATACTTATTTTCCACCATAATTTACAAATAAATTCTTTAAAAATCCTACAATGTGATTTCCCTGATTTTTTTTTCTCATTTTGTCTCTCATAGTTGAAGTGTAGCTATGATGAAAATTACAGACCTCTCTCATCTTTCTAAGTAGGAGAACCTGCACAATCAGTGGCTGACTAAATACTTTTTGACCCCACTGTATCTATTTGTTTGCCTGTCTGTCTGTCTATGTCTATCTATCTATCTCTCTGTCTGTCTGTCTCTCTCTCTTTGTCTGTCTGTTTATCTATCTAATCTGTCTGTCTATCTGTCCATTTGTTTGTCTATCTATCTGTCTGTCCATCTATCTAATTTGTCTGTCTGTATGTCTGTTTATCTATCTGGCTGGCTGGCTGTCTATCTATATATCTGTCTGTCTGTCTATCTATCATCTATCTTTCTATTTGTATATCTATCTATCTGTCTGTTGGTCTGTCTGTCTATATATCTACCTGTCTATCTATTTGTCTGTCTGTCTATCTATCTGTCTGTCTGTCTGTCTGTCTATCCTCTTACCTAAATTTGGCGTCCTATTGGAAGAGGCCAAACCCTTCAGAATGAATGCAGGACATGAACGGGTGTAACTACCATTAGCCACAACAGTCCCCTGTTGTACCAGTTTTTCAGACTCATTCATAGACCAACAGCCGATCCAAACTGGAGTTCTGTCCAAAAATCAATTAAGCCTATAAGAGAACAAGGAAAATCCAAACAGACAGAAAGTGGAAGTTAGGATAGAACCCAGAGTCCTGGAGCTACGTGGCGTCGTATTGTGCAGTAGTCAAGTGGAGCTTTTTACGTTTAAACATACCCGAGTCTCATAAATCCTCTCGTCCATTCAACCTCCCGCTCACCTCAGCAACACCGGCTCAGATATGTAGCATTATCACATGTCAGCTTAATGATCTTAATATAAAGACACTCTTAATCAATTTAAATCACATGTTTCCCATCTTACTCCATATTTCCCATCATGCCCTGATTAATGTTAATTCTATCATGTCTCTTTTGGCTCGATAAATCCGCCTCCTACTCAAAATCGAGTTGTTACCGATCGTAGCCGGCCGCTGAGTTCCTCCTCCCTCCTTTCGTCTCGTCCTGTATGGAGTCATAATGCCGTTTGTCATAATTAAATGCAGCGGTCAATTAACGAAGTGGCCAGGATAGTAATTAGTGAGCATTTGATGGGAGCTGTAGGTTAAGAAGCCCATGTCGGAGGGGCGCGGCAAGGATGAAACACTGATACTGTATTTACTCAAACACTCACATGTCTTTGTCTTTCTTTTGTCTGTCTGTCTATCTATCTGTCTGTCTGTCTGTCTGTCTATATATCTGTATGTCTGTCTATCTTTTTGTCTATCATCTATCTGTCTGTCTGTCTATCTTTTTTGTCTGTCTGTCTGTCTCTCTAGCTGTCTGTCTGTCTATTTTTTGTCTGTATGTCTATATCTGTCTGTCTGTCTATATATACATCTGTCTCTCTGTATGTCTGTCTATCTTTTTTGTCTGTCTGTCTATCTGTCTGTCTGTCTGTCTGTCTAACTTTCTGTCTGTCTTTCACACACACACAACAGACTGATATACAGCGGTACTTTAAAACTCGACGTCAGTTGATCCTGGGAGTGGCGTCAAGTTTTAAAGACGTTGAGTTTCGAGGTATTTCTATCCATAAGGATGTTTGGGAAATCTGTTAATGTGTTCCATGGTCCCATGGAACTGCAGATATTTTAGTCTCATGTAAAATAATGAGGTTGTTTGTGACACTTAAACACTGAAAATAACACAAATATAATATAAAAACACTGGAATACAATAAAAGCCGCACTTTAGTTTTATTTCTTTATTGTTTTTGATGCTTAAAGGTACAAATTTCTTCACAAAGTACACCGAGTTTTAAAGATTTCAAGTTTAGGGGACGTTGAGTTACAAGGTACCAGTGTGTTTGAATGCCAGTATTGGTTTCACAGTATTTGTTTAAGCTCGACACACTCCTGTATAAGTCGCGTTTCATTCATCCATCGTCTGTTTTTACCATCGCTTTATCCTGGTCAGGGTCATGGTGGACCTCATTTATTGAATGAAAAGGCAGGTAAGACCTTGGATAGGTCACTAGTACACACACACACACACACACACACACACACACACACACACATAAACACTTAGGGCAATTTTGTAGCTCCAGATGGCCTGACTGCACGTCTTTGAACTTTCGTTTTTGGACCCGGATTTAGCGGACGCTTTTAAAGAGACTTACAATTACAGTTATGACTGATACAGTTTAAGCATTTTAAGGGGTTGGGAGCCTTGCTTAGGGGCCCAACAGTGGCAGATTGGCATATTAAATATGTGAAAATAGAGATGTGGTGGATTGAAGTTCAAATATGGAGAAAGATCCTCTATCTGTCTGTCTGTCTGTCTGTCTGTCTGTCTGTCTGTCTGTCTGTCTGTCTGTCTATCTATCTATCTATCTATCTATCTATCTATCTATCTATCTATCTATCTATCTATCTATTACTGGCAACCTTATGATTACTAGTTCAGTACGTTAACCACTGAGCTCCCACACTGCTCAGGGAGAACTCACACGAACACAGGGAGAACATGCAAACTCCACACAGAAAGGACCCTGCCTGCCCGTCCGAGCAATCAAACTCAGAGCCCTTCTTGTGGGCGCTCAGGTGGCGCCGGATATTCCTACGGTTCGAAACTCGCCATTGCCACCAGTCGGCTGGGCGCTATCTAGCAGGCATAAATGGCAGTGCCTGCAGCAGACACGGTTCTGCTAGGGCGGGTTGACCGGACTATGTGGGTGGGGTCTTCAAAGGCTGTGTAAGGACCCTGATTAGCAGATAGAGAGGCACCTGTGCAGAATGCATGGGTGAAAAAGGGTTCCACTAAGGGCTGCATGTGGGTCGGAGGAGGCGTGAGCGGCAATATACCCACCTCGAATGCAATCAGGGATCCACCAGCAGGGGAAGACAGATTGACTACGATAAATTGGGAGAAAATGAGAGAAAATGCAGAAATAAATTTTGCAGTGAGGTACCGTACCCATAGCTCAAGAAAATATCCCGTTAAAAATCTACACAATCTGTGTTCCAATGTACACAGTCAAGAAATTAATATTGTTTTTATTCTTCCTGATTTTCATTCTAATTCATACTTCTATTTTTCTATCCCTTCATTTTCTTCGCTCCATTCCATTTGTATCTGCGCTTCATGGTTTTAAATGCACTGAAAATGCTCGACCACAAGGTCAAGTTGGCAGTCAGAATAAAAACTGCTTGGCACAGCAAGCCAGTGACTTAGAAAAGTTTACCAAGTTTCTTCCTTTATTCCTCAGACTCTCTCTGTCTCTCTCTCTCTCTCTCTCTCTCTCTCTCTCTCTCTCTCTCTCTCTCTCTCTCTCTCTCTCTCTATGTCTCTCTCTCTCTCTCTCTCTCTCTCTCTCTCTCTCTCTCTCTCTCTGGTCCTTCTTCCCTTCCTCTCCCGATCCTCTTCCTCTCCCTTGAAATTTCTTTGAGAAGATTATCCGCAGGTAAGCTTGTTACCATTTCAATCCTGCGTCAGCAGCTCTTCCTTTCGCACTGACCAGTGTGTGTGTGTGTGTGTGTGTGTGTGTGTGAGCACAGGTCAGTCAGAATTGGGTATAAGTGTGTGTGGCGGGGTGAAGAAAGCCACGCTACAATAACGTGGCATGACGACATCATAAGGCAGCGCAAATGACTGAGCGAGATGGTTTGGGTGAGGAATTGAGTAAAATAGGGGGGAGGGGGAGGGGGGGGGGGGTTAGGGGGGTAGAAGGGTGGGGAATGGAGGAATGGTGGGGTTGGAGATGAGGGGATTTAGGAATAGAGGCCTGTGAGGATGGATGGTGGGGTGTAGGATGTATTTGGGTGCAGGGATAGCCAAACAGCAGGGGAGGAGTGGAGAAAGATCCTCTATCCAGCTATCTGTCCGTCCATCCGTCTGTCTGTCCATCCATCTGTCTGTTTGTCTATCTGTCAGTCTGTTTGTCTGTCTATCTTTCCAACTATTTGTCTGTCTGTCTGTTTATCTGTCTGTCTGTCTGCCTGTCTGTCTATCTGTCTTTCTGTCTGTCTGCCTATCTGTCTGTCTGCCTGTCTGTCTATCTGTCTGCCTACCTGACTGTTCATCTGTCTGTTTCTTTGACTGTCTGTACATCTATCTATCTCTCTCTGCATGCCTATCTACAGTGTATCACAAAAGTGAGTACACCCCTCACATTTCTGCAAATATTTCATTATATCTTTTCATGGGACAACACTATAGACATGAAACTTGGATATAACTTAGAGTAGTCAGTGTACAACTTGTATAGCAGTGTAGATTTACTGTCTTCTGAAAATAACTCAACACACAGCCATTAATGTCTAAATGGCTGGCAACATAAGTGAGTACACCCCACAGTGAACATGTCCAAATTGTGCCCAAAGTGTCAATATTTTGTGTGAACACCATTATCATCACTGCCTTAACCCTCCTGGGCATGGAATTCACCAGAGCTGCACAGGTTGCTACTGGAATCCTCTTCCACTCCTCCATGATGACATCACGGAGCTGGTGGATGTTAGACACCTTGAACTCCTCCACCTTCCACTTGAGGATGCGCCACAGGTGCTCAATTGGGTTTAGTCCATCACCTTTACCTTCAGCTTCCTCAGCAAGGCAGTTGTCATCTTGGAGGTTGTGTTTGGGGTCGTTATCCTGTTGGAAAACTGCCATGAGGCCCAGTTTTCGAAGGGAGGGGATCATGCTCTGTTTCAGAATGTCACAGTACATGTTGGAATTCATGTTTCCCTCAATGAACTGCAGCTCCCCAGTGCCAGCAACACTCATGCAGCCCAAGACCATGATGCTACCACCACCATGCTTGACTGTAGGCAAGATACAGTTGTCTTGGTACTTCTCACCAGGGCGCCGCCACACATGCTGGACACCATCTGAGCCAAACAAGTTTATCTTGGTCTCGTCAGACCACAGGGCATTCCAGTAATCCATGTTCTTGGACTGCTTGTCTTCAGCAAACTGTTTGCGGGCTTTCTTGTGCGTCAGCTTCCTTCTGGGATGACGACCATGCAGACCGAGTTGATGCAGTGTGCGGCGTATGGTCTGAGCACTGACAGGCTGACCTCCCACGTCTTCAACCTCTGCAGCAATGCTGGCAGCACTCATGTGTCTATTTTTTAAAGCCAACCTCTGGATATGACGCCGAACACGTGGACTCAACTTCTTTGGTCGACCCTGGCGAAGCCTGTTCCGAGTGGAACCTGTCCTGGAAAACCGCTGTATGACCTTGGCCACCATGCTGTAGCTCAGTTTCAGGGTGTTAGCAATCTTCTTATAGCCCAGGCCATCTTTGTGGAGAGCAACAATTCTATTTCTCACATCCTCAGAGAGTTCTTTGTCATGAGGTGCCATGTTGAATATCCAGTGGCCAGTATGAGAGAATTGTACCCAAAACACCAAATTTAACAGCCCTGCTCCCCATTTACACCTGGGACCTTGACACATGACACCAGGGAGGGACAACGACACATTTGGGCACAATTTGGACATGTTCACTGTGGGGTGTACTCACTTATGTTGCCAGCTATTTAGACATTAATGGCTGTGTGTTGAGTTATTTTCAGAAGACAGTAAATCTACACTGCTATACAAGCTGTACACTGACAACTCTAAGTTATATCCAAGTTTCATGTCTATAGTGTTGTCCCATGAAAAGATATAATGAAATATTTGCAGAAATGTGAGGGGTGTACTCACTTTTGTGATACACTGTATCTATCTGTCTGTCTGTCTGTCTGTCTGTCTGTCTGTCTGTCTGTCTGTCTGTCTGTCTGTCTATCTATCTATCTATCTATCTATCTATCTATCTATCTATCTATCTATCTATCTATCTATCATCTGTCTGTCTATCTATCCACATATACAGTATATGTCTATCTATCTATCTATCTATCTATCTATCTATCTATCTATCTATCTATCTATCTATCTATCTATCTATCTATCATCTATTCAACTAATTGTCTGTCTATCTACCTATCTGTCTGTCTGTCCATCCATTTATCTATTTTTTTTCAGCCAATCAGAAAGCAGGAATTTCCACAGCAGTGGTATAAATGTACAGTAAGTGTTAGACAGTAAGAACAGAAAACCTGAGCTGGAGTAAAGAACACAGTTGTGACAGAGCAGTGAACTTTCCCTTAAATTTTTAGTGTTAATGATAAACAAACAGCTACAACAGGTGAGAAAATAACAATCCTGGGCTTTACTTACATTTACATGTTAACGTGCATATGCATGTGCTGGGAACCGGGTGCTAGTGGAACCCCCGCTGGTGGATCAGCATAGGGGTGCTGAAACCATTTAGTTTTATTGTTTGTGGTAAAACATTACAAATAAAAGCTAGACAGCAAGTGAAGGATCATATATATATCAGTAGATTAAATAAACATCTGTGTATGTAGGTTGTATCATGTTAATATGTCTGTCATAAACATCTGCATGCACCAGTTTGTGTTTAAAGTACCCCACACTGTAAGATTACTGATTACAAGATTACAATCACTGAAAAGACGTGATCAGGTGTGTGGTGTGTGACAGCCTCGGGTGGGTGTGGCAGCAACGATGAGAGAAAGATACGTTTTAATTGGCCACAACTGAACTGGGGCCAAACAGTCCAGTGCCTTAACCGTTGATCTACCACAGCATGACAGGATGGTCAATTCAAGCAACAAATCCAAAAGCCAGGGTCTGTCATGGTATGGGGTGTGTCAGTGCTCTTGGTAAAGGTCATTTACACTCTGTGATGCAGCATTAATGCGGAAAAGTACATTGAGATCTTAGAGCAACATGTGCTGCCTTCAAAACGGCGTCTTTTCCAGGGACGTCCAGCATTTTTCAACAAGACGATGCAAATCCACCTGGTGCACACATTACAAGGGCATGGCTGCGGAGGACGAGGGTACGGGTACTGGACTGGCCTGCCTGCAGTCCTGACCTGTCCCCAATAGAGAACGTGTGGAGAATTTTGAAACAACGACGACCCTTCGTACTGTTACACATCTTAAGACGTGTTTGCAGGAAGAACGAGACAAAATAAAAGCTGAAACACTAAATCACTCGGTCTCCTCGGTGCCAAAACGTCTTTTAAGTGGTGAAAAGGAACGGCGACATTACAAAGTGGTAAATGCTTTACTGTCCCAACTTTTTTTGGAATGTGTTGCCGGAGTGAAATGCAGGAATGGATGTTTATTAATAAATGAAATGAAGTTGAGCAGATAAAACATGAAACATCTCAGGTTCATCCTGTCTTCATACTGTCCCAAGTTTTTCTGATTTGGGGTTGTAGATATCGTCACCTTATCCACTTAATTATTCATGTTTTTTCCCTTCAATTGGTCTGTTTAATGGTTTTGAATTACACCACAGTCACACCCATGTACTTTATAATCAGAAGTCAGTGACATGTTCTCTGTGGTAAAAATAAAAGCTGTTTATTAGCTCTGGTGTGTCTATGTGACACCAGGCCTTGTCTATCTTCCACTTATCTTTATTTCCTGTTTGGAAGAACAAGCACGCCTGGGAGAAGAAAAAATCCCATGGTGCATTTATGCTGACCACAACAAATAGATTAACGAGCTAAAGATCTGCAGAATGTTAATTAATTTGGGGGGTATTCTAATCTGGGACAGAGGAGAAGATGTATAGGAGCTTTGGCAGACTGACCACACCACACTGAATTTATAGCGCGTGCTGCCACATAGTCAATGCTGTTTTAATTCACCGCCATACTATAGCCCCCACCCCCGTCATTATCCCCTCTCATTAATGGAAATCTAATCATCCGCCATGCTGCTTCGCTAGCGTGCGCTCGGACTCCCGCGCTGGCACGCGTTTAGATCCGCGGATAATCACAAACATGCGCACACGTGCAGCACGAGGGCGGCGGATTTGAGCGTTTTCTGGTGAGTTTGCATCCCTGCGTCTTCGCGCGTCGTCTGTAATCGCATTAAGTCTCCCACTCATTGCCTAATGGGACCGGCCTTACCGTGTTTATGACCAGAGAAATCAATTCATCAATTCTCCAATCGCTACTTAACTTCCCACTGTCCACTTTTATTTGCCGTCCTCAATCAACAGGTCGTGTGTTTTAATCATTGTTGTGCACTGCAGCACGAACAAATCAAATTTAGATAATTTATTTACTCATGTGCTTTTACACGGGCGGCACGTCGGCTTGGTCGGTCATCTAACAGTCATCTGTCTGTCTGTCTATCTTTCTATCTATTAGGTGTCTTGCCACCCCAGCGTTACCCCCTGCATCTCAAAAGAGATTGGGTTCCTTCTTAGTCTGGTTTCTTTTAAGGTTTCTTTCTAATGCAGCTGCCATTGACTTTCTCATTCAGGGTTTAGCCACAGATCTTTGCCGAGCTGTCTCAAGTAAGGCACCATAAATTCATCAACCTAGCTTGGATTAAACCCATCATCACATAATCCCAACAAGTCCTCCCATCCACAGCCAAGACTTCCATCACGCCACCCAGCAAAGTCCCATTTAGCAAGATCTCAACCAACTAATCTCCATCTAACCAGCTGAAGACCAACAGTCATGTAACAGCAAGAAGGTTCTGGGTTTGAAATGCTTCCAGCTTTGCAGCAACAGTTTAGGGAAGGCTCTTGCCTCTTCCGACATGAACAAAAGCTCGATTTAAAGAAACTCCCTTTAAAGAGCGCTGAACTCAACAATACTGAACAGCTCTGGAATGAACTTGAACATCAACCCGAGGCTTTCTCGACAGACATACAAATGCTGTCATCTGTTGACCAAATGGGTAAATTCCCACAGACATACTTCAAAGTCTTGTGAGAAGCCTTTTCAGAAGAGCGGCTGTTGTTATAGCGGAAAAGATCACATACAGTACAGGTCACTCTATTTTATATCATTTGCTTTTTAAGTATCACATAACGTGAAGTCAAGTCAAATTATTTATATAGGTTGCTTTACAGAATCCAGGACCAACAGACCAAAAACCCTGTTGAGCAAGCCAAGGGCGACAGTGGCGAGAAACAACCCTAAAATTACAGGAAGAAACCTTGAGAGGAACCAGACTCAGCAGGGACCCCCATCCTCTATGGGTGGCCTGGAGGATAATTTGAATAAATATGATTTACACAAATCATACAAACACAAAATTAAATTAAACTAAAAATTATAACTAGCAGAAAATAATAAACAACTGGAGTTCTTCATTATTCAGTCCAGTCTGTGATAAAGTCCGTGTTTGGTGCAAACACGCCAGGTTATCGTCACATCTAGCAGGAGCAGCATTGTTGGCATGGCAGTTTCGACTTGCAGGATTCAACCTCGGGTGGGTAAACAGGTTTCCGTCAGAACCACCTCGGGATAAAACAACAGAAGATGTAGTTACAATGTGAAATCATTAAGAGTAAAACTATCAGTTCTGCAGAGAATAGAATGAGACTCCGTCACCCCTAATTATTACAGCATAACTACAAGGGAGAGCGAGCAGGTAACAAGGTCATGAGGGCTTTCACAGGACATCAGTGCCCACCTCCCCCACTGTCATCAAACCTGAGTGATCGGACAAGAGAGGTAGAATGACAGCAACCCAACATCTGATCACCACAAGTTTCTATGACCAAGAACCCCCAAGCTCTGCGTCTTTGTCTTTAGTCGGCGTGGGCAGCTCCGGTCCTAGGGGTCAGAGATCAGGCGCAGCCAGAAGCCAACACACATCACTAGCAAATCTGACGAACATGAGAGCACCAGACTACCCAGACCTCGACCCTCAGGACCGGAGCCACACACCCCTGGTTTGGAAGGACTAATCAAAAGCCTGAGTAAATAAATATGTTTGTAATCTAGACTTGAACATTGAGACTGTGTCTGAATCCTGAACAGAAGCAGGGAGATTATTTCACTTACACATTTTAAAGTATTTTTTAAAACAAGATATACATTCCCATAATTGCTTGTGTGTATAAATGCCCCGATATGCACACACACACACACACACCTTTTATTAAACACACAGCTGCTGAGCTCGGTAAACCACTGTGGGGATTTAAAACACACAATGAGAAACGCTCACAAATGATCCCGGTAATAACAGCGATGACGACGTGCTGTGCTGTTACCTAACAGAGCTGACCGACAAACGAAGCGCTGGCCGTATACATATTCACACATCCACACATTTCTACACCTCCCAGGTCTCGGAGGAGCCGAGTTCAAACGGAAAAATGTCCAATTTGCAATATGTACCGATCCGTCCAGGAGCGAAGCTTGTAGTGTTTATCAATGTGACGCCTTTTTGATGATTATCAAGCGAAAACACATCGCTGAATTTGAGCTTTTATACGATTAATCTGTGCAGTTAAAAGTTTTTTACCTTAGTGTTGGCTTTAAAAGCACAGCGTCATAGTGTAGAGGTGAAAACTACTGCTGTGATTCGGGTTTGAACCACGGCTTTTCCATATGGCAGCGTAGACTGAGAGTTGTTGAGAATAAAGGCAAGGCAAGGCAAGTTTATTTGTATAGAACCTTTCATACACATTGGCAATTCAAAGTGCTTTACATAAGGAAAAAAAATTTATTAAAAGCATTAAAACATTCCTGAGATCTAGAACCTCAGAAAGACTTCTTGCAAACATTTAGTTACAATTAAGAGAACATGAAATTCAAACAAGAGAGATAAAAAATTAAGAACATGAAAAACTAAAAGAAAATATAGTAAAATATACCCTACAATTTAGGGAAAAAACCTGTAAAGTAAAAAAAAAAACTAAGACGCAGATAAGCAGCTACCTTCATCATCTATGTTATTTGGTAAGTATTATGGAATTATTTATTTTTTCATTCATTTATTTATTTTAACTACACCCTTAATTCTTTTTAAGGTAGCTGAAGACAGGAACACACCCCACACACACACCATCAATCCTTTACATGGTCGCACTGACTAAGTCTTACATGGAAAGTCTGAGAGTGTGATAAGACTGTCGCCTCAAGTCAAGTCAATTTTGTTTGTATAGCTGTTACGACTTGTAGCGATCTGGGGTGACAGGGGATGTAACATATAATACTTAAAATAATTAAATAATAACAAGGAAAACAATCTAGCCAAAACACGCTATTTATTTGTAGAATTTCAGGATCACAACGAAAACCACAACAAAAAGAAAACCAGCTCTAAGCAAACTCTGTAAAGAAAAGAACAAAAATGATTAGACCAATAACCGGTAAAATATATCACACAACAATGTTAACCTAAAGAAAACACACAATCTCTATCAAACAGAGACTGCTTCCAAACTTCAAACACACACGCTTGAACAAAGCACAGTATGCAAACGATACGCCCCCTCTCCATCCGGTCCTCACTTTCCAGCCTTTTATACACTGGCAAATTATGCCGGTACCTGAAACACACACACACACACGGAAGACCCTCGTCCTCCTCGGGTGGCCTGGAGGATACTTTGAATAAACAGGATTTACACAAATCATAAAAACACAAAATTACATTAAACAAAAAGTTATAATTGGCAAAAAACTAATTATAAAAATAATAATAATAATTGGAGTTCTTCATTATTCAGTCCAGGTTGTGATAAAGTCTGCAGTGAGTTCTTAACCTTTTTTGTTGGTACAAACACGCATCTAGTAGGAGCAGCATTGTTGGCACGGCAGTCTCGACAACCTTGGATGGGTAAACAGGTTCCCGTCAGAACCACCTCAGGGTAAAATAACAGAAAATGTAGTTACAATGTGAAATCGTTAAGATTAAAATATCAGTTTTACAGAAAGTAACTTGAGACTAAAAGGGAGAGCAATCAGGTAACACAGTCATGAAGGTTTTCACAGGACATCAGCGCTCATCTCCCCACCATCATCAAACCTGAGTGATCGGACAAGAGAGACAGAACGACAGCAACCCAACATCCCTGATCACTACAAGTTTCTATGACCAAGAACCACCAAGCTCTGCGCCTTTGTCTATAATTGGGGTGGGCAGCTTTGTTCCTAGGGGCCAGAGATCAGGCACAGCCTCACAGCAAGAAGGTCCTGGGTTTGATTCCCAGATGGAGCGTTCCAGGTCCTTTCTGTGTGGAGTTTTGATTTTGTTCTTTCCTTGTCTGTGAGGGTTTATTTATACTGTATATGTAATCATTTATTCAGTAGGCAGTTATTTGAGTATTGTACCTAAGTCCACTTCAATATATTTCATTCACCAGAACATATATGTTGGGACACAGTGACACTGGTGATCTGTAACCATGATGACAGCACTGGTGCAGCGTCTAATTGTGGCAGTGCACAAAAAGCTACCAGTCAGCCCAGATCACGTCCCAGTCTCTCCAGCAGTCAGGTACGCTGTCTCATCTAAACAAGTGGAATCAAACAAGATGAGAATATACAACCCCAAATCAGAAAAAGTTGGGACAGCATGGAAAATGTAAATAATAAAAAAACGTTTCTTACGTTTACTTTTCTCTGGTCAACTTCATTTCATTTATTAATAAACATCCATTCCTGCATTTCAGGCCTCCAACACATTCCAAAAAAGTTGGGACAGTAAAGCATTTACCACTTTGTAATGTTGCCGTGCAGCTTTTATTTTGTCTCGTTCTTTCTGACACGTCTTAAGATGTGCAACAGTACGGGGGCTCGTCGTTGTTTCAAAATGCTCCACACGTTCTCTATTAGCGACAGGTCAGGACTGCAGGCAGGCCAGTCCAGTACCCGTACCCTCTTCTTCCGCAGCCATGCCCTTGTAATGTGTGCAGCAGGTGGATTTGTATCGTCTTGTTGAAAAATGTTGGACGTCCCTGGAAAAGACGATGTCTTGAAGGCAGCACATGTTGCTCTAAGATCTCAATGTACTTTTCTGTATTAATGCTGCATCACAGAGTGTAAATGACCTTTACCAAGAGCACTGACACGCCCCCATACCATGACAGACCCTGGCTCTGACACGCCCTATACCATGACAGACCCTGGTACTGACACACCCCCATACCATGACAGACCCTGGCACTGACACACCCCCATACCATGACAGACCCTGGCACTGACACACCCCCATACCATGACAGACCCTGGCACTGACACACCCCCATACCATGACAGACCCTGGCACTGACACGCCCCTATACCATGACAGACCCTGTTACTGACACACCCCCATACCATGACAGACCCTGGCACTGACACACCCCCATACCATGACAGACCCTGGCACTGACACGCCCTATACCATGACAGACCCTGGCTCTGACACGCCCCCATACCATGACAGACCCTGGTACTGACACACCCCCATACCATGACAGACCCTGGCACTGACACACCCCCATACCATGACAGACCCTGGCACTGACACGCCCCTATACCATGACAGACCCTGGTACTGACACACCCCCATACCATGACAGACCCTGGCACTGACACGCCCTATACCATGACAGACCCTGGTACTGACACACCCCCATACCATGACAGACCCTGGTACTGACACACCCCCATACCATGACAGACCCTGGTACTGACACAGCCCCATACCATGACAGACCCTGGTACTGACACAGCCCCATACCATGACAGACCCTGGCTCTGACACGCCCTATACCATGACAGACCCTGGTACTGACACGCCCCCATACCATGACAGACCCTGGCTTTTGGACTTGTTCCTGATAACAGTCTGGATCCTTTTCGTCTTTGGTCCGGAGCACACAGCGTCCATTTTTTCCAAAAAAGACCTGGAATGCTGATACATCTGACCACAATACACGTTTCCACTGTGTGACGGTCCATCCTAGATGCCTCCGAGCCCAGAGAAGTCGACGCCGCTTCTGGACATGGTTAACATAAGACTTCTTTTTTGCACAGTAAAGTTTTAAGTATGATTTGTGCAGTAACTCTGTATTGTAGAGCTTGATAAAGGTTTGATAAACTAATCCCTCACCCATGTGGTTATATCAGCTAGTGTTGAGTGGAGGTTCTTGATGCGGCGCCGTCTGAGGGATGGAAGATCACGAGCGTTCAGATTAAGCTCGCACCCTCGACCTTTACACACTGAAATTCCTCCTGGTTCCTTGAATGATTTAATGATATTCTGCACTGTAAAGGGAGAAATATTCAAATCCCTTCCAATCTTTCTTTGAGGTTCATTGATTTTAAACATTTCAATAATTTTCTCACACAATTGTTGACAATCTGGATCCTCTGATCATCTTTACTCATCAGAGACTCTCAGCCTTTCCTGGATGCTGCTTTTGTACCAAACCATGATTACAATCACCTGTTTGGAATCACATCATTATTTAGTTTTTTCACCTCATTACGAGCCCTAAATTGCCCCCATCCCAACTTTTTTTGGAATGTGTTGCAGGCCTGAAATGCAGGAATGGATGTTTATTAATAAATGAAATGAAGTTGAGCAGATAAAACATGAAATATCTCAGGTTCATCCTGTCTGACATCAAATAAAAGTCAAAGTAAATGTAAGAAACTGTTTTTATTTTATTTGCATTTTCCATACTGTCCCAACTTTTTCTGATTTGGGGTTGTAGAATGTCCATCTTACAGCAGCAGTTTGTCTACATACATCTAGTATTGCAGATCTTCCTCTGTCTTTTGTGTGATTAAGGAGTTTGTAGAAGCCGCTGCTTTTATTACTGCTTGTAGCTTTCCAGCTCTGACAGGTTTTGGATCATTATTTATCTCATGTCACTCTGTAAACGCTGATAAAAGTCACTTTTGTGGAAAATAAAAGCCTCATTTGTTTTCCTGCTCTATTATTTTCAGTTCTGAACAGAAGCTAAGTGAATACGTCAGGCTCTTCTCTTTGTAGTCGCTTGATAGACTGTCGAGACTCCTGAGTACGGTTACACGGGGCTGCCACATCAATTATTTTATTTTTATTCAACTTCTGTTACTTCTAAACATATTCTTGTGAAGGTTTTTTATTGTATAATTTTGGTAAGTTTATTTGTATAGTGCGTACAATAGGCAACAATGGGTCACTGTGACCCTGAATAGATAAAGTGGAGGTAAAACAGATGAATGAATGAAGGAATGAATGAATGAATGCCACAAAGGTCAGTTACTGTATCACTAATGTAAGTTGCTCTATGTCAATTTCATCACATTTTCAGAAAATCCACAATAGACTTTTGAAATAAATATTTTGTTGTTTTTTATTTACTTATTTTAAAAAGATTCTGTGTGCTAATAAACAGTTTCAATTTTGTCTAAAAGAGTCACTGTAATCTGATTATAGTTATCAGATCATATCTGCATATATTTAAAGACTTGCAAATAGTTTATTGAAAACATCACCCTAAGAAATAAACACGAGATATATTGTGCTGTTCTGGCGTATTCAGAAAGTGTTTGACTCATTTTCTTTCCATATAAATAATTTGAAATACATTTTACTTTTAAATGTGGTAAGAAAAATGTACATTTACCATGAAATAAAAGAGTATGTTCAGTGACAGGTTGTTTGTCCCCAGGCTTTACAACTCCACCAACTAAGGGTCCTACATATACAGTATATATCTGTCTATCTATATAGATATACGTATCTGTCTGTCTGTTTATCTTTTTTTATCTGTCTATCTGTCTGTCTGCCTCTCTGTCTGGCTGTCTATATTTGTCTGTCTATCTTATTTGTCTGTCTGTCTGTTTATATTTTTTATCTATTTATCTGTCTGTCTATCTGTCTGTCTATTTGTCTGTCTATCTTATTTGTCTATCTATCTGTCTCTCAGTCTATCTTTTTTGCCTCTCTTTTATATTTATCTGTCTGTCTGTCTGTTTATCTTGTGTATATCTGTCTGTCTCTCTGTCTGTCTGTTAGTCCGTACGTCCGTACGTCCGACCAGTCTAAAAGATGATAATATATAAAGGGATTCCTTGTCAAAAACAGACCACATTAAAATCAACACTAAAATGATATATGTGTGTGTATGTGTGTGTGTGTGTGTGTGTGTGTGTGTATGTGTGTGTGTGTGTACATATACTGTATATATACTGTATATATATACAGTATATATATACAGTATATACTGTATATATATAGTAAAGTTTAATACTCATATCAGACTTTAATACGTATGTATATAGATTTCATCAGTCAGTCTGTACGCTGTGCATCTACATGTGAACCTTTATTTCTGGCCTCGTCTGCAGAACTCCTGCTAATCGCCCCATAAGCACTTTATCAGAAGCTGCTCGTTCTTTTGGTCTTTTTTTCTGCTTTCTAGTTGTTTCGTTGTTCTGATTTTTCCCGCCTCTCCGTCTCTCACCGTGGAAACGAGAACAGTGCTGACACTCATTAAAACCGAAACATCAAGGGAAGAGGAGCGATCCTGTCTGTGCTCCACCTGCGGTCATGAAGCCGTCATGCGGCAGACGCGCTTGTTAGCTCGAACCGGAGCGCTATCGACCCCGCCCTTCTTTCTACTTCTTAACAACTCTGCCACATGAATCAATCAATTATAGATAAAATAAAAGACTCGGATTTAGCATTTAGTTTCATCTCACAACGCTGGTCAAGAGAGAGAGAGAGAGAGAGAGAGAGAACAGTGGAGAGAAAGTTCAGGAGTAAATCACACGAGGATCTGAAAATACAATAAAGTTTTTATTCATTTAGTCATTCAGTCATTATTTCATTCAGTCATTAATTAATTTATTAATTCATTCAGTCATTAATTAATTCATTAATTCATTCAGTCATTAATTCATTCAGTCATTAATTCATTGTCATTAATTAATTAATTAATTCATTCAGTCATTAATTCATTGAGTCATTCATTCAGTCAGTCATTCATTAATTCATTAATTCAGTCATCCAATTATTCACTCATTCATTCAGTCATTTACTCATTCATTCATTAATTCATTCTTAATTTCCTTTAATTTTCTTATTATTAAAATTAAAGAATTTCCTGTCTATCTACATATCTGTCTATCTGTCTGTCTGTCGACCTGTCTGTCAGTCTGTCGGTCTATCTATCTGTCTGTCTGTCTGTATGTCTGTCTGTCTATCTATCTATCTATCTATCTATCTATCTATCTATCTATCTATCTATCTATCTCTCTGTCTGTCTGTCTGTCTGTCTGTCTGTCTGTCTGTCTGTCTGTCACATACACTTACACTAGGAAACTTTTAGTAGTGCACGTCTTTGGACTTATGGGAGGAAACTGGAGGAAACCCACATGGACACAGGGAGAAGATGCAAACTCCACACAGAAAGGAACCTGCCAACCCCGGGCTGGGGAATCAAACCCATGCCCCTCTTGCTACCCAGTGTGCCATAGTGCCACCCTAAAGCATTACAGGGTGTGTACTTATTAGATCATCATACAGTTTCAGTATAATTACAGATCCTGTAAGCTTCATCTCTCTGTCCTTCCTCTTTACCTCGCTAGGTTCCTCCTCCCATCGTCCCTCCATCAGAGTCTCATTCATTATTCATGTGGAGGCTCTTTTTACTGCAGACACAATCACAGTGAGGTGGTGAACACACTCCTGTCTCCTCTTACTGCCCCACGCTTCCTACAGCAGGAGGAAATGACTATCAATACAGACAGGAAGTCAAAGCAAGCCTTAAATAACACACACACACACACACACACACACACAAAACGCTGCTGCATTCATTACAAAATCGAGTCTGTGGAGTTTGCATGTTCTCCCTGTGTCCACGTGGGTCTACTCTGGGTGTGTGTGTCAGGTTAGTGTGTGTGTGTGTGTGTGTGTGTGTGTGTGTGTGTGTGTGTGTGCTTTATGATGGACTGGCGACCTGTCTGGTGTGTTTTCTGCCTTTTGTCCAATGAATCAGACCCAGCAGTGGTATAGCAGACAATGAATGAAAAATGTAATGAATAAATATGTGAAAAATTAAATGAATGAATGAATAATTAAATAAATAAATGAGTAAATAAATTAAATAATAAATAAATAAATGAATAAATGAATAAATGAATAAATGAATAAATGAATGAATGAATGAATGAATGAATAATTGAACGAATTATTGAATGAATGAATGAATTAATATATGAAAAATTGAATGAATTAATTAATGAATTAATGAATGAATAATTAAATAAATGAATTATTGAATAATTGAATAAATAATTGATAAATGAATTAATTAATATATGAATGCGTGAATAATTGAATGAATAAATAATTGAATAAATAAATGTATGAATAAATGAATATATGAATGAATGCATAAATAATTTAAATAAATAAATTAATGATTGAATGAATGCATGAACGAAATTATAAAATGAATAAATGAATGAATAATTGAAAAAAAATTAATGAAGGAATAATTGAAAGAATAAATGAATGAATGAATGAATAAATAATTGAATAAATAAATGAATGAATAAATCAATAAATGAATAATTGAAAAAATAAACAAATGAATAATTGAATGAATGAATAAACAATTAAATGAATGAATGAATGAATATATGAATAATTGAATAAATGAATAATTAAAAGAATGAATGAATGAATGAAAAATTAAATAATTGGATAAATAAATGAAAGAAATATTAGGGTTTAATTATATTAGTTGCAGAGTTTTATTTTACAGTACTGAGAGTAACCGTCTTTTATATTTCTCTCAATTACAATTTTTTGGAACAATTTCTGTTGCTGTTTATTAACGGTCTGCAATCAAATGGAGTTTGCATGTTCTCCTCGAGTCTGTGTGGGTTTCCTCTGGGTGCTCCGGTTTCCTCCCACAGAACAAAGATGTGCAGTCAGGTTACCTGGAGACACTAAAAGTCCTCCTAGATGTGTGTGTGTGTGTGTGTGTTTGCCCTGTAATGAACTGGTGACCTGTCCAGGGTTTTTCCTGCCTTTCGCCCAGTGAATCAAACCCACTGTGACCCTGAATAGGATAAAGTGGTCTGGGTCTGACTGGGCAAGGTGGTACCAGAATAACTAATACCTGTATAAGACCAGGATATCTCTCTCTCTCGCACACACACACACACACACACACACACACACACACACACACACACACGTGCGTACACACACACACACACACACACGTGCGTACACACACACACACTCTCTCTCTCTCTCTCTGTAGAGTTGTGTGTCCTGCTGGAATTCAGTGTTGGGCTTCACTGAAGCTGTTATAAGCTAAATGAGCTTTATCCCAGCGGGGGTCGTTAGAAAACTGCATAAATTAAGAGCATTCTGGGACAGTGTGTGTATGTGTGTGTGTGTGTGTGTGTGTGTGTGTGTCTGGTCTGAGGGTCTGTGGTGATTACAGTTTTCCGGGAATTAACAAGTAAGGTGAGGAGCTAATATTTGTTTACCATGCTCCAGGTCAGTGCTATGGGAAGAGTAATGGTTCTGAGAGCCATGACTTAATCATAAAATTATGATTTGCAGGATTTAGCGGACCCTTTTTATCCAAAGCGACATTTACTGTGACTTTTATTTGATGTCAGACAGGATGAACCTGAGATATTTCATGTTTTATTTGCTCAACTTCATTTCATTTATTAATAAGCATCCATTTCTGCATTTCAGGCCTGCAACACATTCCCAAAAAAAGTTGGGACGGGGGCAATTTAGGGCTAGTAATGAGGTGAAAAAACTAAATAATGATGTGATTCCAAACAGGTGATTGTAATCATGATTTGGTACAAAAGCAGCATCCAGGAAAGGCTGAGAGTCTCTGATGAGTAAATATGATCAGAGGATCCAGATTGTCAACAATTGTGTGAGAAAATTATTGAAATGTTTAAAATCAATGAACCTCAAAGAACCAGGAGATGTTTAAAAACAATAAACCTCAAAGAACCAGGAGGAATTTCAGTGTGTAAAGGTCGAGGGTGCAGCTTAATATGAACACCCGTGATCTTCCATCCCTCAGACGGTGCCGCATCAAGAACCTCCACTCAACACTAGCTGATATAACCACATGGGTGAGGGATTAGTTTATCAAACCTTTATCAAGCTCTACAATACAGAGTTACTGCACAAATCATACTTAAAACTTTACTGTGCAAAAAAGAAGCCTTATTTTAACCATGTCCAGAAGCGGCGTCGACTTCTCTGGGCTCGGAGGCATCTAGGATGGACCATCACACAGTGGAAACTTGTATTGTGGTCAGATGAATCAGCATTCCAGGTCTTTTTTGGAAAAAATGGACGCTGTGTGCTCCGGACCAAAGACGAAAAGGATCCAGACTGTTATCAGTAACAAGTCCAAAAGCCAGGGTCTGTCATGGTATGGGGCTGTGTCAGTACCAGGGTCTGTCATGGTATGGGGGTGTGTCAGTACCAGGGTCTGTCATGGTATAGGGCGTGTCAGAGCCAGGGTCTGTCATGGTATGCGGGTGTGTCAGTACCAGGGTCTGTCATGGTATAGGGGTGTGTCAGTGCCAGAGTCTGTCATGGTATAGGGCGTGTCAGTACCAAGGTCTGTCATGGTATGGGGGGTGTCAGTACCAGGGTCTGTCATGGTATGGGGGTGTGTCAGTACCAGGGTCTGTCATGGTATGGGGGTGTGTCAGTGCCAGGGTCTGTCATGGTATGGGGCGTGTCAGTACCAGGGTCTGTCATGGTATGGGGGTGTGTCAGTACCAGGGTCTGTCATGGTATGGGATGTGTCAGTACCAGGGTTGTCATGGTATGGGGGTGTGTCAGTACCAGGGTCTGTCATGGTATGGGGGTGTGTCAGTACCAGGGTCTGTCAGGATATGGGGGCGTGTCAGTACCAGGGTCTGTCATGATATGGGGCGTGTCAGTACCAGGGTCTGTCATGGTATGGGGGTGTGTCAGTGCCAGGGTCTGTCATGGTATGGGGCGTGTCAGTACCAGGGTCTGTCATGGTATGGGGGTGTGTCAGTACCAGGGTCTGTCATGGTATGGGATGTGTCAGTACCAGGGTCTGTCATGGTATGGGGGTGTGTCAGTACCAGGGTCTGTCATGGTATGGGGGTGTGTCAGTACCAGGGTCTGTCAGGATATGGGGGCGTGTCAGTACCAGGGTCTGTCATGATATGGGGCGTGTCAGTACCAGGGTCTGTCATGGTATAGGGCGTGTCAGAGCCAGGGTCTGTCATGGTATGGGGGGTGTCAGTACCAGGGTCTGTCATGGTATGGGGGTGTGTCAGTACCAGGGTCTGTCATGGTATGGGGGTGTGTCAGTACCAGTGTCTGTCATTGTATGGGGGTGTGTCAGTACCAGGGTCTGTCATGGTATGGGGGTGTGTCAGTACCAGGGTCTGTCATGGTATGGGGGTGTGTCAGTACCAGGGTCTGTCATGGTATGGGGGTGTGTCAGTGCCAGGGTCTGTCATGGTATGGGGGTGTGTCAGTACCAGGGTCTGTCATGGTATGGGGCTTGTCAGTACCAGGGTCTGTCATGGTATGGGGGGTGTCAGTACCAGGGTCTGTCATGGTATGGGGGTGTGTCAGTACCAGTGTCTGTCATGGTATGGGGGTGTGTCAGTACCAGTGTCTGTCATGGTATGGGGGTGTGTCAGTACCAGGGTCTGTCATGGTATGGGGGTGTGTCAGTGCCAGGGTCTGTCATGGTATGGGGGTGTGTCAGTACCAGGGTCTGTCATGGTATGGGGGTGTATTAGTACCAGGGTCTGTCATGGTATGGGGGTGTGTCAGTACCAGGGTCTGTCAGGGTATGGGGCGTGTCAGTGCCAGGGTCTGTCATGGTATGGGGGTGTATTAGTACCAGGGTCTGTCATGGTATGGGGGTGTGTCAGTACCAGGGTCTGTCATGGTATGGGGGTGTGTCAGTGCCAGGGTCTGTCATGGTATGGGGGTGTATTAGTACCAGGGTCTGTCATGGTATGGGGGTGTGTCAGTACCAGGGTCTGTCATGGTATAGGGCGTGTCAGTACCAAGGTCTTTCATGGTATGGGGGTGTGTCAGTACCAGGGTCTGTCAGGATATGGGGGTGTGTTAGTACCAGGGTCTGTCATGATATGGGGCGTGTCAGTACCAGGGTCTGTCATGGTATGGGGGTGTGTCAGTGCCAGGGTCTGTCATGGTATGGGGCGTGTCAGTACCAGGGTCTGTCATGGTATGGGGGTGTGTCAGTACCAGGGTCTGTCATGGTATGGGATGTGTCAGTACCAGGGTCTGTCATGGTATGGGGGTGTGTCAGTACCAGGGTCTGTCATGGTATGGGGGTGTGTCAGTACCAGGGTCTGTCAGGATATGGGGGCGTGTCAGTACCAGGGTCTGTCATGATATGGGGCGTGTCAGTACCAGGGTCTGTCATGGTATAGGGCGTGTCAGAGCCAGGGTCTGTCATGGTATGGGGGGTGTCAGTACCAGGGTCTGTCATGGTATGGGGGTGTGTCAGTACCAGGGTCTGTCATGGTATGGGGGTGTGTCAGTACCAGTGTCTGTCATTGTATGGGGGTGTGTCAGTACCAGGGTCTGTCATGGTATGGGGGTGTGTCAGTACCAGGGTCTGTCATGGTATGGGGGTGTGTCAGTACCAGGGTCTGTCATGGTATGGGGGTGTGTCAGTGCCAGGGTCTGTCATGGTATGGGGGTGTGTCAGTACCAGGGTCTGTCATGGTATGGGGCTTGTCAGTACCAGGGTCTGTCATGGTATGGGGGGTGTCAGTACCAGGGTCTGTCATGGTATGGGGGTGTGTCAGTACCAGTGTCTGTCATGGTATGGGGGTGTGTCAGTACCAGTGTCTGTCATGGTATGGGGGTGTGTCAGTACCAGGGTCTGTCATGGTATGGGGGTGTGTCAGTGCCAGGGTCTGTCATGGTATGGGGGTGTGTCAGTACCAGGGTCTGTCATGGTATGGGGGTGTATTAGTACCAGGGTCTGTCATGGTATGGGGGTGTGTCAGTACCAGGGTCTGTCAGGGTATGGGGCGTGTCAGTGCCAGGGTCTGTCATGGTATGGGGGTGTATTAGTACCAGGTTCTGTCATGGTATGGGGGTGTGTCAGTACCAGGGTCTGTCATGGTATGGGGGTGTGTCAATGCCAGGGTCTGTCATGGTATGGGGGTGTATTAGTACCAGGGTCTGTCATGGTATGGGGGTGTGTCAGTACCAGGGTCTGTCATGGTATAGGGCGTGTCAGTACCAAGGTCTTTCATGGTATGGGGGTGTGTCAGTACCAGGGTCTGTCATGGTATGGGGGTGTGTTAGTACCAGGGTCTGTCATGTTATGGGGGTGTGTTAGTACCAGGGTCTGTCATGGTATAGGGCGTGTCAGTACCAAGGTCTTTCATGGTATGGGGGTGTGTCAGTACCAGGGTCTGTCATGGTATGGGGGTGTGTTAGTACCAGGGTCTGTCATGGTATGGGGGTGTGTTAGTGCCAGGGTCTGTCATGGTATGGGGCGTGTCAGTACCAAGGTCTGTCATGGTATGGTGGTGTGTCAGTACCAGGGTCTGTCATGGTATAGGGCGTGTCAGTACCAAGGTCTGTCATGGTATAGGGCGTGTCAGTACCAAGGTCTGTCATGGTATGGGGGTGTGTCAGTACCAGGGTCTGTCATGGTATGGGGGGGGGTGTCACTACCAGGGTCTGTCATGGTATAGGGCATGTCAGTACCAAGGTCTGTCATGGTATGGGGGTGTGTCAGTACCAGGGTCTGTCATGGTATGGGGGTGTGTTAGTACCAGGGTCTGTAATGGTATGGGGGTGTGTTAGTGCCAGGGTCTGTCATGGTATGGGGGTGTGTCAGTACTAGGGTCTGTCATGGTATGGGGCGTGTCAGTACCAGGGTCTGTCATGTTATGGGGGTGTGTCAGTACCAGGGTCTGTCATGGTATGGGATGTGTCAGTACCAGGGTCTGTCATGGTATGGGGGTGTGTCAGTACCAGGGTCTGTCATGGTATGGGGCGTGTCAGTACCAGGGTCTGTCATGATATGGGGCGTGTCAGTACCAGGGTCTGTCATGGTATGGGGGTGTGTCAGTACCAGGGTCTGTCATGGTATGGGGGTGTGTCAGTACCAGGGTCTGTCATGGTATGGGGGTGTGTCAGTACCAGGGTCTGTCATGGTATGGGGCTTGTCAGTACCAGGGTCTGTCATGGTATGGGGGTGTCAGTACCAGGGTCTGTCATGGTATGGGGGTGTGTCAGTACCAGTGTCTGTCATGGTATGGGGATGTGTCAGTACCAGGGTCTGTCATGGTATGGGGGTGTGTCAGTACCAGGGTCTGTCATGGTATGGGGGTGTGTCAGTACCAGGGTCTGTCATGGTATGGGGCTTGTCAGTACCAGGGTCTGTCATGGTATGGGGGGTGTCAGTACCAGTGTCTGTCATGGTATGGGGGTGTGTCAGTACCAGGGTCTGTCATGGTATGGGGGTGTGTCAGTACCAGGGTCTGTCATGATATAGGATGTGTCAGTACCAGTGTCTGTCATGGTATGGGGTGTGTCAGTACCAGGGTCTGTCATGGTATGGGGGTGTGTCAGTGCCAGGGTCTGTCATGGTATGGGGTGTGTCAGTACCAGGGTCTGTCATGGTATGGGGGTGTGTCAGTACCAGGGTCTGTCATGGTATAGGATGTGTCAGTACCAGTGTCTGTCATGGTATGGGGGCGTGTCAGTACCAGGGTCTGTCATGGTATGGGGGTGTGTCAGTACCAGGGTCTGTCATGGTATGGGGCGTGTCAGTACCAGGGTCTGTCATGGTTTGGGGGTGTGTCAGTACCAGGGTCTGTCATGGTATAGGATGTGTCAGTTCCAGGGTCTGTCATGGTATGGGGGTGTGTCAAAGGTCATTAACTCTTCTGAGATGCAGCATTAATGCAGAAAAGTACATTGAGATCTTAGAGCAACATGTGCTGCCTTCAACACGTCGTCTTTTCCAGGGACGTCCATTATTTTTCAACAAGACTATGCAAAACCACCTGCTGCACACATTACAAAGGCGTGGCTGCGCAAGAAGAGGGTACGGGTACTGGACTGGCCTGCCTGCAGTCCTGACCTGTTCTCAATAGAGAATGTGTGGAGAATTTTGAAACAACAACGACCCCCCGTACTGTTGCACATCTTAAGACGTGTTTGCAGGAAGAATGAGACAAAATAAAAGCTGAAACAGTAAATCACTTGGTCTCCTCGGTGCCAAAACGTCTTTTAAGTGTGGTGAAAAGGAACAGCAACGTTTCACAGTGGTAAATGCTTTACTGTCCCAACTTTTTTTTTGGAATGTGTGAAATGCAACCCTAAATATGATATAAAAAAAAGTGGTAAAACAGACCCTAAAATAATAAAGTCCACATGTTGTGTTTTATACTCACACCAGATCAGGGTCAGTTTTATCTTTTTTCGTGTATACCCACGCCCCTCTCTCTCCTCCTGTGTTAGAGTATTCTCTGAGGACAGCTTTCTGGAAGCAAGTTGCACGTCTTTCTCCCATAAACGGACGAGTAAAAAGGTGCTGCGTCAGCACAGGCTGCCCCACAGCAAAAATCAAAATATCAATAACCTCTTATAGCATTAAGGAAAATGCCTAAATCTTACACACTTCGGCCTTTTTGCCAATATCACTCAAGCACTTTCACTTGGCACCGCTCTCACTGGAGTTTTTCATGTACCCATTAGATATTTACTCCACCGGCTTATCTTTTTTTACAGCTTGATGGCCACTTATTTGAATATAGAGGATGACAAGACGGATTTCACCGTAGTGAAAGATCAGAGCTAAGTGTGTTTTATCTGAGACAATAACCATGGTTAGGACTTCAGCTCCAAAAATGCTTCAATCTGGTACAGCACCACAACAATGATGTACTGGGTTCTGTAGTTCAAATCTATGCACACATAAAAATAATAATAATAATATTTATTACCAATTATGGGTTTTGGTAGCTCCAAAGTTAAGGGCATGATCAGCTGCCCAAAAGGTTGTGAGTTCGATCCCAGAAATGCCCATAATGTGCCCGAGAGTAAGACCTTAAACTCACTCACTCACTTTCTTAACCGCTTTTCCAATCAAGGGTTCAAGCAAGGGGGTGCTGGAGCCTAGCCCAGCTTTTCAATGGGCACAAGGCACACAGTAACACCCTGGATGGGGCGCCAGTCCATTGCAGGGCAGACACACTTACATACACACACACCCATTAACCTGACTGCATGTTTTTGGACTGTAGAAAGAAACCGGACCTTCTGGAGGAAACCCACGCAAACACAGGGAGAACATGCAACATGCATGCAAACACAGAAAGGACCTGGACCGCCCCGCCTGGGGATCGATCCCAGGACCTTCTTGCTGTGAGGCGACAGTGCTACCCACCGAGCCGAATCATCTGCCAGTTATTATTATTTACTTCATTAGTTCCTCCAAATCTGCCAGTTTATAATTGTTGTCATAAGATGTGCCTTGGAATGCAGGTTATATCATTACATTAAACAGCATTTCCTGAATGAATAAATGAACAAGAACATACACTGTTGCATACACTATAACTGCACCTTTTAGGCTCCCCTTTTTTAGTTTTAGTTTTTGTTCTGTTAGATGTCTTATATTCTTATTTTCTATATTTTTCTTTTTATATATATTTTAGATTTTTATATCTTACTTGTATTACATTACTGTCTTAATTTTTTTATTCTTTCCTGTACTACATTGTAATGTCGTTGTGTGATGTTTGTGATAATTGTAATCTGCTGCTGGGACATTCCCTTCAGGGATCAATAAAGTAATCAATCAATTAATCAAATTAATACATGTATACACAACAACAGTAAAATACACACAACAATTATTTAAGTCCCGAAATATTAGGATCTAAATGTATGTAGAGAAGATAAGAAGTATATACAGTGTATCTGTGCTATAGATTTCACATTTATACAGTAGATGCATTGCACAGCGGTACCTTGAAACTCAGTGTCAGTTGGTTCTGGGAGTGGCGTCGAGTTTAAAAGACGTTGAGTTTCAAGCTATTTTTTCCCATAAGGATGTTTGGGAAACCTGTTAATGCGTCCATGATCCCGTGGAACTGCAGATATTTTAGACAAATCTAAAATAATGGGGTTGTTTTTGACACTTATACACTAAAAATAACACAAATATAATATAAAAACAGTTAAATACAATAAAAGCTGCACTTTAGTTTTATTTCTTTATTGTTACTTGATCTTGGAATACCGTATTCCGTTTAGTACCGGCGCATTCACATGAGAAGTGACAAAACCACTTTTGCGCTGCTGTGCCGTTATTTCCTATGAAGTGTGACGGCGGCGCACAAAGCTTACCGTGACTTATTGTAGTAAAACAGCGAGTGAGGAATGTGATTAGTGGAGGAACTTATGAGCAGTAATAATGAAGAGAAGTTTAGTGCTCCTGTCTCCTTCTTTTACTACATTAAACCACGTTAAGCTTTATTCTGAACCAGAAGCTGATTCTGATTCTCACCATTTCTCAGAAGCTGGAGCTGTAACACAAGTTTAAAAGTGAAACAGGGAGGAAAATTCAGATAAACAGCTTTTGTTTGCATGTTTGCAACTATGCACTAATGTAGAAATTCTTCATACAATTAGACAATTGTTAAATTCTAACAACCATTTTATAGGAAATAATGTTAAAAGTACATGTGCTTCACATGATACAAATATTACTTTAATAATTAGGTATTTGTTGTAGCATAGCGGTTAACTTACTGGACTAGTAAGCAGAAGGTCACTGGTTGCTGAATGTTGGGCCCCTGGGCCCTTAACCCTCATTTGCTTAGACTGTATACTGTAAGTCGCTTTGGATAAAAGCGTCAGCTTAATGCTGAAAATGTAAATGTATATTTATTCTGGTTTAAGCTGAAACTAAAATACTTACATTGTTTATTCATAAAGAGCCAGGATTTTTCTGCCTTTTCTGATAATGTAAATATACTTCCATGATATTAATCCTCTGGCACTGCTAATTCTCACTGCTTACAGATATTATGAGAGGAAACAAGTATTTAATCACTGTTTGTTTTTATGTCGAGCATAAATTACACTTCAGACACCACAAATTGATTAGTACTTCACTGCAAAGCTGTTATTGACAATTCAAGCTTTGAAACGTTTACTGTAGAAAAAGATTTTTGGAGGCAATGTGGCTTTGACCCATTTTTCATGGTACTCATTCCACTTGTGTTTCTCTCATTTATGTAGAATAATAATAATAAATTTTATTTAAGGGCGCTTTTCAAGACACTCAAGGACGCCTTACAATACAGCTATCGAGAGAGTTAATAGCATAGCACGGATGTCAGAAGGGAGAGAGTTCCAAAGGTGCGGAGCAAAGCAACTAAAGGCTCTAGCCCCCATAGAAGATAAGCGGATGGATGGAGTAGAGAGAAGAAAAGCAGAAGAAGATCTTAAAGTACAGGAGCGGGTGTAGACATGTAGATTTGTAAGATAAGCTAAGTTATGAAGAGCCTTAAACATAAAGAGCAGAATTTTGAAGTTGATACGATCCTAAACAGGAAGCCAATGTACTGTAGTAAAGGCGTAGTACTATATCTATCTATCTATCTATCTATCTATCTATCTATCTATCTATCTATCTATCTATCTATCTATCTATCTATCTATCTGTCTGTCTGTCTGTCTGTCTGTCTGTCTGTCTGTCTGTCTATCTATCCATCCGTATATCTATCTATCTGTCTATCTATCTATCTATCTATCTGTCTGTCTGTCTGTCTGTCTGTCTGTCTGTCTGTCTGTCTGTCTGTCTGTCTAATTATTAGAGTACTTTGTTCTAAATGGGTTTCTGATTTGTCTCACAAATCTGTGATTATTGGTCTGAAGCTCGGCGTTGCCACCGGTGGGCCGCCATCTAGTGCGCATAATAGGCAGTGCCTGCAGCAGATACAGTTCTGCTAGGGCGGGATGACCGGACTATGTGGGAGGGTTTATTTTATTTACTGAACCACAATGTTTTGCACACAAAATGTGCAGGTAAAATTACCACCACGGTGTCATTTCTGCAGCGGACAAACACATCATGACTCCAGTGAAGTGACAAACAAAACAGAGAGGTAATGAGATCCCTGAAAGGAAGAAGAGAAAAATCTCTACTTCGTCATACAGGAAAAAGAGAATGGCTGTGAAGTGTGTCGGTTAGGGGAAGATAAAGAGGCTCTGAACTGGCTGTAAAGCTGAATGATCGCTCGGTGAGAATTATTATTGATGACTCAGGCCGTGTGAATTATTAACGAGAGAGGAAAAGCTTCTGAATGTGTCTTTGACATTGGATACTGACGGAGATCGATGGAGGGGCGAGGAGAGCAGGGAAAAGGATAAACGGGGTAAGAGGTGAGTAAAACCGACGATATAACAATATAGGAAGTAAAAGTTGGAAGAATATTATACAAAACAAAAAAGTCATTTAATTTATTGTTTAATAATATAATTTTTGTTAACCAAGACTTAAATACAGAGGAAATACGTTGACGTCATTGACTTCCTTTTTGCCCGTTTCCCACTTATGACCTTTGGCCCCTAAATGGAAACTTTTAAAATGTTAATTTTATATGGTCGGTCAATACGATAAACCAGTGTAATAGATTTTTTATGTGGCACTTTGAATTATTATCGTCGTGAATCTGAGGAAGCAGTGTAGAGTAAAACAGGTTCCTATCTTCTCTTTAAAAGCAGGAAATGTCATGTAACCTGAGCTGCTCTGATTTTTATACCTTCATACAAAATAACTGCGATCTGTGAGAGATGGGACAGCAAATTGAAACCAGTTTACATTTACATTCTCAGTATTCAGCAGACACTTTTATCCAAAGCGACTTACAGTACTGTGACAGTATACTGTCTGAGCAAATAAGTGTTAAGGGCCATGCTCAAGGGCCCAACAGTGGCAACCTGCAGTGGTGGGGCTTGAACCAGCGACCTTTTGATTACTAGTCCAGCACCTTAACCACTAGGCTACAACTGCCCATAGAAAGTTTAGTCCATACAAGGTGTGCAAACTGGATTATACTGGATTATACACTTATTAATTGTTCAATCACATTATTTCCAGTGTGAATGGTGTCACAATTATGCTGGTTATGTTTTCATAGACAAAAATAGGAGCGCTGTCACCTCACAGGAAGAAGGTCCTGGGTTTGATTCCCAGGTAAAGCGGTCTAGGTCCTTTCTATATGGTTTGCATGTGTCTGTGTGAGTGGAGATACTAAAGTCCCCCTAGGTGTGTGTGTGTGTGTGTGTGTGTGTGCGTGTGTTTGTCCTGTGATGGACCAGTGACCTGTCTGAGGTTTTTCCCACCTATCTCCAGTGAATTGCACCCACTGTGACCCTGACCAGGATAAATCAGTGGTAAAACAGACAATAAATGAATGAATGGTTTCATGGCCTGAAATGTTTATATTTTTTGTAATATACACTTTATTTAAAATGATCTGTTGATAACTACACATTATGACAAAAGAAATGTGGACAGACTTTGTAATGATTAAGCTGGAGTTTTTAAATACCATGGCCACTCACTGTCCACTCTATTAGACACTCCTACCTAGTTGGTCCACCTTGTAGATGTAAAGTCAGAGACGATCGCTCATCTATTGCTGCTGTTTGAGTCGGTCATCTTCTAGACCTTCATCAGTGGTCACAGGATACTGCTCAAGGGGCGCTGTTGGCTGGATATATTTTGGTTGGTGGACGATTCTCAGTCCAGCAGTGACAGTGAGGTGTTTAAAAACTCCAGCAGCGCTGCTGTGTCTGATCCACTCATACCAGCACAACACATCTCTAGTGGTCCTGTGGGGGTGAAATGGGTGAAATGTGGCTAACAAAGCATGCAGAGAAACAGATGGACTACAGTCAGTAATTGTAGATCTAGTGGAGCTGATAAAATGGACAGAGAGTGTAGAAACAAGGAGGTGGTTTTAATGTTATTGCTGATCGGTGTATATATGTGATCATATACGTGGCAAAAGGGCAGCAGATGTTTATAATCAAACTAAAATAAGCACTTATTACTGCTTACAAGGCTCTAAAATAATAAATATTAAAATTTAATAATCAATGTCATTCTGATATAATAAATAAAAAATAAACACAAACCAGGAAGAAACCAAACAAGTAAAGCGTGCTCTGTGTGTGTGTGTGTGTGTGTGTGTGTGTTTGTCCGCCTGCATTTCTCGTTCTCCGTGTCCACACGTCCCTTCAGCCTAAAATGCAGGTGCTGATCTGTCCGGCAGGTCAGAAGGTGACCGCTGAAAGACAGATCCTGTGGGACAGACTGCCACAGCCACTCAGCTCCTCGGCTTCCTCCGTCCATCCCCGCCTGCTCTGCTGCGTCCACTCCATCCTGCGTCTGAGGACGCCTGTCACGCGCAGTGACACTAAGAGGGGATGCCCATCGCCTCTGATCACCGTCCATCAGCTCTCGTTGCCGCCTCCGTGGGCTGACAGGCTGATGGAGCTGACCAGTCTCCTCACATTAACCACAAAGAGAAACCGATGCTCTTCTAACATTCAGAGGCTGGTCAGATCTAACCTACATCTCTACGAGCTTTTTTAAGGTGGCTGTAGGACTGCTGGGACTCGATGTGGCTAAAGCCAGTGCACCTGAGTTAAAAGAATATTATATATACTCGCTGAGCACTTTATTTGGTACACATATCTGGTACCTACCACTAATCAGGCATAACATTATGTCCACCTTCCTAATATTGTGTTGGTCCCCCTTTTGCTGCCCCATATGCAACAAACTGTGATGCTCTGTGTATTCTCACACCTTTCTATCAGAACCAGCATGAACTTCTTCAGCTACAGTAGCTCGTCTGTTGCATCGTACCACACGGGCCAGCCTTCACTCCTCACGTGCATCAATGAGCCTTGGCCGCCCATGACCCTGTCGCCGGTTTACCACTGTTCCTTCCTTGATACTGACCACTGCAGACCAGGAACACCACACAAGAGCTGCAGTTTTGGAGATGCTCTGACCCAGTTGTCTAGCCATCACAATCTGGCCCTCGTCAAACTCGCTATACCCAAAATGAATACTGTAATGAGGCCTTACCAATCTCATCAGTACAATGAGGAGAAAACCTTGTGTTACAAACCTCTTGGAACAAACATTTCAGTGGCGACCATAAGAAGGTAACTTAACAACCAAGTACTTCATAGATGGACTCCACAAAGCACAGGAAGGGTGACTGGAATACAACAAAAGGAATTTTAATGGGACACAGTTCTTTAAAAACTGACAAATCAAGGTGGTTTGGTGCAGAAATTATGAGGCTTCATAAAATAGAATCTTTATTGTCACTATACACAGGTACAATAAATGTTGCATGGCTTTTCTCCAAATAGAGGTAGTAGCTGCGGTAAAAAAAAATTAAAAAATAAATAAATAAAATAATAAAGTAAAAAATTACCTAAAGTATAAACCATACCAATGCAAAAAAATAAATAAAAAAATAATAACAATAATAATAAAAAAATAAACTAATACATAAATAAAATAATAAAGTAATAATTAAAATAAAATAAAAACTTTGACTAAAGTATAAACCCATACCAATGCAAAAAATAATAAATAAATTATAATAATAAATACAATAATAAAATAATGAATCATGATACAAAATAAATAATAATAATAATAATAATAAACAAAATAATAAATAAAATAAAACCTTTAACTAAAGTATAAACCCACACCAATGCCAAAAACACAAATACAAAATAATAATAATAATAATAATAAATAACTAAATAAAACAAAATAATAAAATAATAAATAAAATAAAAACTTTCAATAAAGTATCAACCCACACCAATGCAAAAAATTTTAAATTAATAATTAATAATAATAATAATAATAAATAAAATAATAAAATAATAAATAAACTAAATAATAAAATAATAAATAAAATGAAAACTTTGAAGTATAAACCCAGACCAAAGCAAAAAATACAAAATAAATAATAATAATAATAAAATAATAAATAAAATAAAAACTTTGACTAAAGTATAAACCCACACCAATTCAAAAAAATACAAAATAATAATAAGAATAATAATAAGAATTATAATAATTTGTGAATAAATAAAATAATAAAATAAAAAAACAAACTAGTAAAATAGTGAATAAATGAAAATTACTAAAGTATAAACCCACACCAATGCAAAAAATAAATAATAATAATTATTGTTCTTATAAAGAAATAAAATTAAAACTAAAACTCCAATAAAAACTCCTAATTGCCTAAAACATTTTAAGGTGAGGGGGTAAAGGGTGCACAAATTAATGATTAAATGAATTTGAGATTCATTTAGTTAGCATAATAAATGAATCATGGGTAATAATAAGCTAATTAAAATGGAATGGCTATTACAAACACACACAAACACACACACACACACACACACACACACACACAGTGATATATGTTAGATTAAATTAGCAATTACATTTATAGACTGTTCCCATATAACCTATTTGGTGGGGTGCTTGTACGGTACTATTAATAGAGCTTCTCTGCTTTTGGTGCCTGTCCGCCGACACGCCTATAAAGCTGACCGAGTGACATGTTAGGGTATGACATACTCAGAGGACACACTTACACGTGTGTGTGTGATGTGTGAGTGTGTGGGTGTGTGTTCACAGGCTAGCAAGGTTAATAGTCTGTCTTTCTTTACGGCGCATTACTGTGCCAGACACTCTGTTAACACTGAGGTGGGGGGTCAGCCGTACACGTCCCTTTATGTTACAGCCCTGGGGTGACAGAGACACAAACTCTCACACACTCGATTAGGGTAGCGACTCTTCCTGTCTGTGATGGGGGAATCACTCACAAGCAATCAGGGGAAGCCCTCAGTTCATCGCATTCAATCACTGTGTGAGAGTGGAGTTTAGTGTGGGTGTGTCTGCAACTGTGTGTGGGTGTGAGGGGATTAACACAGGCTGAATATATTTATTTTATTACATGACTTTATTATTATTTAACTTAATGTTTAAAGTTTAATTTAAACAATATTAATGAGCTACAATCTACTTGAAAATTTAAAAAAATGTAATGCTCACTGTGTTGCATTAAAACATAAGGGACAGTAATGAATTAAACGTTTATTTTACAACCCAAAATCAGAAAATGATGTGACATTATGAAAAATAAAAAATCAATTACTTTGACAGAAGTGTTAACCCATACCATTGACACAACCCCGTACTGTCACGAATCAAGTTCATACTTTCAATAAAGTATAAACCCACACCAATGGCAAAAAATACAAAATAATAATAATAATAATAATAATAAATAACTAAATAAATAACTAAATAAAACTAAATAATAAAATAATAAATAAAATAAAAACTTTAACTAAAGTATAAACCAACACCAATGCAAAAAATACAAAATAATAATAATAATAATAAACAAAACAATAAATAAAATAAAAAACTTCCAATAAAGTATAAACCCACACCAATGCAAAAAATGTAAAATAAATAATAATAATAATAAATAAATAAAATAATAAAATAATGAATAAACTAAATAATAAAATAATAAATAAAATGAAAACTTTTAAGTATAAACCCAGACCAATGCAAAAAATACAAAATAAATAATAATAATAATAAAATAAAAAATAAAATGAAAACTTTAACTAAACTATAAACCAACACCAATGCAAAAAATACAAAATAATAATAATAATAATAATAATAAACAAAATAATAAATAAAATAAAAAACTTTCAATAAAGTATAAACCCACATCAATGCAAAAAATTTAAAATAAATAATAATAATAATAAATAAATAAAATAATAAAGTAATGAATAAACTAAATAATAAAATAATAAATAAAATGAAAACTTTTAAGTATAAACCCAGACCAATGCAAAAAATACAAAGATACACTACTCCTGGAGCCAAGTTTACATGCCACGCCCCAATCTCCAGGAGCACATTTTGGAGATGGTTTGTTTAGGCCGTCAAGGCCTACGCCTCCTCTCTTCTGATTGGACTGAAGCCAGTGAACCACAGCTGCTCCTCATTTTAGGTGAAATGCTGAAGGTATTTAAGGGAGCAGCTGTGGGTCATTCAGTGGAAGCTGTTTCCATTAGGTATGCTTGTGTCTAGTTAGCTCATACTCCTGTCTGTTCATGCTCAGAAGTCAAGTTAAGTGTTTAGTCTTGTTCATGTTTAGCTTTAGTATAGTTAGCTTAGCTCAGGGTTTAGGTTCAGGTTTCATGTGTGTGTGTGTGTCTTGTCTTGTTCAAACCAGTCTTGTCTTTAGTTATTATTAAACGTCTTGTAAACATCTGTGTGTGTGTGTGTGTGTGTGTGTGTGTGTGTGTGTCTGCCACTTTTGTCCCATCTAGCCCTAATTCGTTACACGTACCATGACAGACCCTGGACCCTGTGTGGATGGTCCTTTTTGGTCCCTTGAAATTACGCTGACCGGACAGTACATGAACTTATTTTGGGTTCATCCTGTCTGCAATAAAATAAAAGTCAAAGTTAGAAACACTGCATATTTTTTTCTTTATTTGCATTTTTATACTGTCCCAACATTTACTGATTTGGCATTGTAATTGTTCTAAGCTGAAATCTCTCAAAAGCGAAACACTGATGCAGATTCTTTTTTCATTTTTATTTTGGTGTGAGATTTCATGTCCTGGTTTCACCATGCAACCATTGTTGGGCCCTTGAGCAAGGCCCTTAACCATGTCGGCGCTATATAATGGCAGATTATCCTTACATTTAACCCAGCCTCCAAAAGAAACCAGCAAGTACTGTATATATAAAGAAACGAATAACGTAAATACTGTAAATAGGTAAACGCTAGGTAGGTAGGTAGGTAGGTAGGTAGGTAGGTAGGTAGGTAGGTTGGTTAGGTAGGTAGGTAGGTAGGTAGGTAGGTAGGTAGGTAGGTAGGTAGGTGGGTGGGTGGGTGGGTGGGTGGATGGATGGATGGATGGATGGATGGATGGATGGATGGATGGATGGATGGATGGATGGATGGATGGATGGATGGATGGATGGATGGATGGATGGATGGATGGATGGATGGATGGATGGATGGATGGATGGATAGATAGATAGATAGATAGATAGATAGATAGATAGATAGATAGATAGATAGATAGATAGATAGATAGATAGATAGATAGATAGATAGATAGATAGATAGATAGATAGATAGATAGATAGATAGATAGATTAGATTAGATTAGATTAGATAGATTAGATAGATTTAGATAAATATTGTATGTCGTATTTATCAGTGGTCATACCATCTATGAAAATGTCTAAATTGAATCTTGATCCTAACTGAATGTTGACCACGGTGACACATTGCTCCAATGGGAGATGCAACAAAGACCAAATCCAATGGCAGATGCCACCTGATATGCGAGTAACCCGAGAGGCAGCCTGGAAAAAAAAAAAAGTAAAAGAAAGACTGACGGGGACAAATAAGAGCCGTCTGCCTTTGGCCCCTGACCTGTAACTGCTCCCCTGTCAGGAAGTGTCAATCCCACGCAATATTGAATGTGTTGTAAAGCAGGAAAGACCGTCTCCATCAACGCCGAACACCCGAGGGGACAGAAGAGCAGCGAGAGAATTTCACCGTGTGTGATCACGGTGTCGTGGTGAGTACGAGGTGAAGAACGACTGCGGAGGAAGACGTTTCCGCACCAGAAGAAAGAGCTGGTGAGCATCTGTCCTAATTTATCTTTGATTACAACATTCGCTATTGTCATTGAGTATGACGACACTGACCTCTGTTTGATTAAAAAACCCTCATTAAGTCAGTAACGGATGACTCCTCATTTAGAAGAACTTTGCATATGCATCATTTGGCCTGTTTATGATGCATAAAGGCGGGGCTCCCTCCCTTCCTAGCGTGAAGACGACCGTCAGGCCCCGCCCTCGGCCATAAAACCAAGGTTAATCCCCATCCCATCATCTTTCATCCACATCCATCATTATGGAAATGTTAGTGCTGCGATGGGCCCCTATATTCAGCTTGACATGGGGAGTGGGATGTTAGGGAAGCGTCGCACCATTGTCTCCCCAAGCAGCCATAAAGGGCATTTAAGGAGCCTGAGCTAAAGCTACGATCAGTAGAATGATGTGATATACACAGATCAGCCATAACATTAAAACCACCTCCTTGTTTCTACACTCACTGTCCATTTTATCAACTCCACTTACCATATAGAATCACTTTGTAGTTCTACAATTACTGACTGTAGTCCATCTGTTTCTCTGCATCCTTTGTTAGCCCCCTTTGATGCTGTTCTTCAATGGTCAGGACCCCCACAGGACCACTACAGAGCAGGTATTATTTAGGTGGTGGATCATACTCAGCACTGCAGTGACACTGACATGGTGGTGGTGTGTTAGTGTGTGTTGTGCTGGTATGAGTGGATCAGACACAGCAGCGCTGATGGAGTTTTTAAACACCTCACTGTCACTGCTGGACTGAGAATAGTCCACCAACCAAAAATATCCAGCCAACAGCGCCCATGGGCAGCGTCCTGTGACCACTGATGAAGGTCTAGAAGATGACCGACTCAAACAGCAAGGTGGACCAACTAGGTAGGAGTGTCTAATAGAGTGGACAGTGAGTGGACACAGTATTTAAAAACTCCAGCAGCGCTGCTGTGTCTGATCCACTCATACCAGCACAACACACACTAACACACCACCACCATGTCAGTGTCACTGCAGTGCTGAGAATGATCCACCACCTAAATAATACCTGCTTTGTGGTGGTCCTCTGGGGGTCCTGACCATTGAAGAACAGGGTGAAAAAGTTAAAAAAGTATGTAGAGAAACAGATGGACTACAGTCAGTAATTGTAGAACTACAAAGTGCTTCTATATGGTAAGTGGAGCTGATAAAATGGACAGTGAGTGTAAAAACAAGGAGGTGGTTTTAATGTTATGGTTGATCAGTGTATAATGTTAAAAGAAAGAGCTTGATGGTACTTCTTGATACAGTGGAAACCTTCATATAATAGATTGCGTTTGTCAGATATACATGTACTATATGTTCTGTACAATAATAATAAAATTATTATTCTGCATATCCCAGCTTGTTAGGAAGCTGGGGTCTATGTGCAGCGTCAGCTATAGGGCCGAAAAGGTTAAGGGCCTTGCTCAAGGGCCCTGGTGGAGCCAGGATTTAAACCCACAATCTACTGATTGACAGCCCAGACCTCTTACAGTAGTATCCTTAAACTCGGCGTGTGTGCAACTGGTGGTAAAACATCATCACAGTGCGAATATGAGCTGAATCTGCATTAGTGTGGAATAAGCGTCAGATCCAGGGTTACAGCTCCACATGTATCTGTGTTTATCTGGATTTTCCTCCCTGTTTCACTTTTAAACTTGTGTTACAGCTCCAGCTTCTGAGAAATGGTGAGAATCAGAATCAGCTTCTCCCAGAGTCTAAAACGCTTCTGGTTCAAAATGAAGCTTAACGTGGTTTAATGTAGTAAAAGAAGGAGACAGGAGCACTAAACTTCTCTTCATTATTACTGCTCATAAGTTCCTCCACTAATCACATTCCTCACTCGCTGTTTTACTACAATAAGTCACGGTAAGCTTTGTGCGCCGCCGTCACACTTCATAGGAAATAACGGCACAGCAGCACGAAAGCGGTTTTGTCACTTCTCGTGTGAATGCACCGGTGCTGAAGGGAATACGGTATTCCAAGATCAAGCATCTCCACCATTAAGAAGTGTCAGGAAACAATAAAGAAGTAAAACTAAAGTGCAGCTTTTATTGTATTTCAGTGTGTTTATATTATATTTGTGTTATTTTCAGTGTATAAGTGACAAAAACAACCTCATTATTTTACATGAGCAGCTCCACGGGACCATGGACACATTAACAGGTTTCCCAAACATCCTTAAAAGGATGGAAAAAATACCTCGAAACTCAACGTCTTTGAAACGCCACTCCCAGAACCAACTGAGTTTCAGGGTACCGCTGTAATTAGGTGTGTTTTATATAGATTTATATATTAAGCTATCTTTATATATATAGGGGTGGCACGGTGGGTAGCACTGTCACCTAAAAGAAGGTCCTTTTTGTGTGGAGTTGCATGTTCTCCCTGTGTCTGTGTGGGTTTCCTCTGGGTGCTCCGTTTTTTTCTGCCCTAAGTGTGTGTTTGTGTGTGTGTTTGCCCTGTGATGGACTGGTAACATGTCCAGGGTGTTCCCTAGCTTTCGCCCAGTGATTTGTAACCACCATGATCCTGAATAGGAAAACGCTGTGCTAAAACAGACAATGAATGAATGAATGACTGAATATAATATATATATTGGTTTATATACATTTTTTATTCATTTATTCATTCATTCATTGTCTGTTAGACGTATATATATATATATATATATATACCTTTTCCTCCTTTTTTATGTCACCGCTTCTTCAGATGTGTTTTCTCTCGAGTTCTTTCTGTTGGCCGGGCCTCCGTATCGACTAGCCATCAAATCTCCCATCTCTGCTGCAGGCCATTTCTCCCTGTCTCAGCACTCTTCACCTCCCCCTCCATTATAGCTCATAATCTCATCCGAAAAGGCAAATGACCCTCTGAGAGACCGAGTGCTGGAGAGAGAGATGAAGACAGAGACCCTCGTCTTCCACAGAGTCGGGCAGAATTTTTTTTTTTATAAGATGTATTTATGGTTGGGAACAGAACTGTTTCTGAGTAAGTGAGGTTTGAGGTTCAGGACTTGAGAATGTAGTCCGACACTTTAAAAACAACATTCCTCAATGCGGGATTTTACTATCTACACTCTATAACAGGGGTGTCAAACTCATTTTCACCAAGGACAACATCTGCATTATGGTGGCCCTCAAAGGGCCGATCGTAACGTATCCTGCTGTGATTGCAGTCGCCTTTTAATTCTTGAACGATTTGTTGTTTTTCTTGGAGGATAAATTCTGTGTTTGGTGTCAAAATGCCAAATTTATACTGTATATTTATAACGTATATCTACATTTATATTGTACTCCTTTACCACAGACACAGTCTCATAACACAAAAGATGTAACGGTTTCTCTTCTTGAAGCACAAACTTGTTTACACTTTCCCATCTGTCATTAAGTTTCCTTCTTCTGCTTAAATTTTCTCTTCCTGTACATTCTCAACATCATCTAGTGGCGGGATGTGTCACTTTGCAGGTCACAATCGGCATGCATTGTGGGAGATGCAGTTTATATACGATTTTACCGTGTATTTTATGACAATTGTTCTGCCCTCGCTAGGAGTTTTTCCCCCTTTCGCAGCCAGACAGACAGACAGCCAGCTCCCTCCAAAATACAGTTAGGTCGGTTTTATTTGCTTCCCAGCTGTACACTGTGTGCATCAGAATGGAGTGAAACTACAAAATAAAAACAATAAAAACAATAAAAACTGAATACAATACACACACATAGCTGTAGTCAAGTGTTACATCTAGTACAATATGAAATGTATCCAAATGCATTTTGTTTGAAAAAAAACTAATTGCTATAGTAACAGTAACAACCGTATTTAATTATTATCGTAACTAAAACGCTGTAATGTACTCGCTAAACATTTACAAACAACTGAGAATATAAACGTCAACTACGTACAGATGATGATTCTGTATCGGATTGCAAGAGAATTAACGTCTATTTATTATTGTTTACGCTACGTTACTGACTACGTTACCCCGCGTTCTTTTGTGGCAAAAACGTAAAAGTGACGCGGCTTCTTAGCGAAGTTAAAATTAAATCTGTAACTTCTCGAACCATCTTAACAATCATACGTCTTTTAAGCTCTCGCAGGCCACATTCTCGCAAGTTTGACACATGTGATCTACTGTATAACTATTAAAAGATTCCAAAAATCTAGAATAAGGACTTACTAGAAAACCCTCCTCAGCAGACACATATCCAAGCGACTTATCATTGTGACAATATGCAGTCCAGGCAATTGAGGGTTAATGCCCATGCTCAAGGGTCCTACAGTGGCAACCTGACACTGGTAGGTCTTGTACTAAGTGCAATACCTTAAACCTCTGAGCTTCCACTGCCCCGCTACTTGCTTGGACATTGACAGTGTGACCTGTCTTCCATCAGCTTTAAATTTGTTCTGGATCTGTAAAACAGTCCTTATTCTTTAATAGTTTGAATTTATTTATTTGTTGATAGTTGATAGGACCAGGACCTTTAGTGCAGCCCAGATCACACCTGGGCATTGTACAACCCACGGGTCACATCCGGCCCTTTGGCTGTTCAAATCCGGCCCTCATGAGGTCAGTGGCAATTAAAAATCAGACGTGAATAATTGTACATCACACATGCAATACAACAGGGACCGCTATTTCTTTACATTTACCGCTTATCCAGTTAGGGTTGCGGGGGGTGCTGGAGCCTATCCCAGCTTTTCAATGGACGCAAGGCACACAGTAACACCCTGGACGGGGCGCCAGTCCATCACAGGGCAGACACACACACACACACACATTCACCTATAGGGCAATTCAGTGTCTCCAATGAACTTGACTGCATGTTTTTCGACTGTGGACATGGGGAGAACATGCAAACTCCACACAGAAAGGACCCGGACCTTCTTGCTTTGAGGCGACAGTGCTACCCACCGAGCCACCGTGCCACCCCATGTGTTTTCAAAAAAGGTTAAATTATGATTAAATAGTGAAATAATGATATTTTTTTACTCGTCTGCTTCTCATTTTCATTGCCTGATTGTAACATCAACTCTTAACAGCAGCAGCTTATCAGAACTGTATAATCTACTGCTTTTTATAAAGAAATACAACTAATATTGAGCAGAATTAAGTTCACCCTATTAGTCCGGCCCTCCACAACAGTTCCAGTTTCTTATGTGGACCCTCTGAAACTTTTATTGTCCTCCTCTGCTCTATGTTCTACTCCCTGAATCTCTCTTAACATATTAATAATTGGCAGGTATTTCTGTTGTATGTTTATGTTTATGAAGCCTGATTATTATTTAAGCAGTAGATCGGCCAGTGAAGGGCATTCGGCATTAAAGTGTACAGATAAACGAGACCTTAAAACGTACATTGAAGCAAACAAATAAATAAAAGAACAGGAATGTAGAAAGTAAAAAGAGAGTGTATTAACTTAAAGGTTCAAGGATTTAATGTGGAGAAATAGAGAAAATAAAATAGAAGGTGAACACCCGGCGGGTGAACAGGGGAGAACAGACCGTGGTATTATTAGTAAATGCATTATTTTTGGAAACCACACATAATCCTGTTTCATGCAGTTAAAGATGAGAAAATATGTAGTAAAAATAACCTTATTTCATGTATTTTTTACCTATCTTACCTAACCAATGCTTGGATCCATACACCGACCAGGCATAACATTATAACCACAGACAGGTGAAATGAATAACACTGATTATCTCCTCATCACGGCACCTGTTAGTGGGGGGGATATATTAGGCAGCAAGTGAACATTTTATCCTCAAAGTTGATGTTAGAAGCAGGAAAAATGGGCGAGCGTGAGGATCTGAGCGAGTTTGACGAGGGCCAGATTGTGATGGCTAGACGACTGGGTCAGAGCATCTCCAAAACTGCAGCTCTTGTAGGGTGTGTCCAGCTCTGCAGTGGTCAGTATCTATCAAAAGTGGTCCAAGGAAGGAACAGTGGTAAACTGCCAGTCATGGGTGGCCAAGGAAACGGTATTCCCTGATGGCTGTGGCCTCTTTCAGCAGGATGATGCTCCCTGCCACAAAGCTAAAATGCTTCAGGAACGGTTTGAGGAGCACATAACAACCAGTTTGAGGTGTCGACTTGGCCTCCGAATTCTCCAGATCTCAATCCAATCGAGCATCTGTGGGACGTGCTGGACAAACAAGTCTGATCCATGCAGGCCCCACCTCACAACTTACAGGAGTTAAAGGATCTGCTGCTGATATCTTGGTGCCAGATACCACAGCACACCTTCAGGGGTCTAGTGGAGTCCATGCCTCGACGGGTCAGGGCTGGTTTGGCAGCAAAAGGGGGACCAACACAATATTAGGAAGGTGGAACCTTAGAATTGATTAATGATGATTAGTATGCTTAGTGCAGGGCTATCTAAGTTGAGGGTAGTTTACAAATCTGTAGGTACAGTTTATAAATCAGTGGGTACAGTTTATAAATCAGTGGGTACAGTTTATTAATCTGTGGGTACAGTTTATAAATCTGTAGGTACAGTTTACAAATCAGTGGGTACAGTTCATAAATCAGTGGGTACAGTTTATAAATCTGTAGGTACAGTTTATAAATCTGTGGGTACAGTTTATAAATCTGTGGGTACAGTTTATAAATCAGTGGGTACAGTTTATAAATCTGTGGGTACAGTTTATTAATCTGTGGGTACAGTTTACAAATTAGTGGGTACAGTTCATAAATCAGTGGGTACAGTTTATAAATCTGTGGGTACAGTTTATAAATCAGTGGGTACAGTTTATAAATCTGTGGGTACAGTTTATAAATCTGTAGGTACAGTTTATAAATCAGTGGGTACAGTTTATAAATCTGGGGGTACAGTTTATAAATCTGTGGGTACAGTTTATTAATCTGTGGGTACAGTTTACAAATTAGTGGGTACAGTTCATAAATCAGTGGGTACAGTTTATAAATCTGTGGGTACAGTTTATAAATCAGTGGGTACAGTTTATAAATCTGTGGGTACAGTTTATAAATCTGTAGGTACAGTTTATAAATCAGTGGGTACAGTTTATAAATCTGGGGGTACAGTTTATAAATCTGTAGGTACAGTTTATAAATCAGTGGGTACAGTTTATAAATCTGTAGGTACAGTTTATAAATCAGTGGGTACAGTGTATAAATCTGTGGGTACAGTTTATAAATCTGTGGGTACAGTTTATAAATCTGTAGGTACAGTTTATAAATCAGTGGGTACAGTTTATAAATCTGTAGGTACAGTTTATAAATCAGTGGGTACAGTTTATAAATCTGTGGGTACAGTTTATAAATCTGTAGGTACAGTTTATAAATCTGTGGGTACAGTTTATAAATCTGTGGGTACAGTTTATAAATCTGTGGGTACAGTTTATAAATCTGTAGGTACAGTTTATAAATCAGTGGGTACAGTTTATAAATCAGTGGGTACAGTTTATAAATCAGTGGGTACAGTTTATAAATCTGTGGGTACAGTTTATAAATCAGTGGGTACAGTTTATAAATATGTGGGTACAGTTTATAAATCAGTGGGTACAGTTAATAAATCAGTGGGTACAGTTTATAAATCTGTGGGTACAGTTTATAAATCTGTAGGTACAGTTTATAAATCTGTGGGTACAGTTTATAAATCAGTGGGTACAGTTTATAAATCTGTAGGTACAGTTTATAAATCTGTAGGTACAGTTTACAAATCAGTGGGTACAGTTAATAAATCCGGGGGTACAGTTTATAAATCTGTGGGTACAGTTTATAAATCTGTGGGTACAGTTTATAAATCTGTAGGTACAGTTAATAAATCTGTGGGTACAGTTTATAAATCTGTGGGTACAGTTTATAAATCAGTGGGTACAGTTTATAAATCTGTAGGTACAGTTTATAAATCTGTGGGTACAGTTTACAAATCAGTGGGTACAGTTAATAAATCTGTGGGTACAGTTTATAAATCTGTGGGTACAGTTTATAAATCTGTAGGTACAGTTTATAAATCTGTGGGTACAGTTTATAAATCAGTGGGTACAGTTTATAAATCTGTAGGTACAGTTTATAAATCTGTGGGTACAGTTTATAAATCAGTGGGTACAGTTTATAAATCTGTAGGTACAGTTTACAAATCAGTGGGTACAGTTTATAAATCTGTAGGTACAGTTTATAAATCAGTGGGTACAGTTTATAAATCTGTGGGTACAGTTTATAAATCTGTAGGTACAGTTTATAAATCTGTGGGTACAGTTTATAAATCAGTGGGTACAGTTTATAAATCTGTAGGTACAGTTTACAAATCAGTGGGTACAGTTTATAAATCTGTAGGTACAGTTTACAAATCAGTGGGTACAGTTTATAAATCTGTAGGTACAGTTTACAAATCAGTGGGTACAGTTAATAAATCAGTGGGTACAGTTTACAAATCTGTGGGTACAGTTTATAAATCAGTGGGTACAGTTTATAAATTCAGATGACCACAGAACTGGTGGCTCCATCAGCCCGGTAATGAACTGTGAGATCTTCTCACAAACAGTCCTAACCACAACTGTGACAGTCCACTTGAGACCGCAGCACTTGAATAACACTGTAATTAACATGAACAGAATCACACCCACGCCTACACACTTGCCCGCTGGTTGACAGCCCACTTGAGATTCAACCACTTCAATACAATAGTAATTAATCCATCAAGCACGGACACAGCGGGATGATCAAGTGGAATCAACGATTGTCTTAACCTTTGACTCCGACGCTACGGGAGTCATCGACGAGGAGGTGGCGCCCGGGTGAACCTTCCTCCTCCATCTCCTCTCCTCCCTCGCTCTCTCCATCTCTCTCTTCCGCCCGCTGCCTGTGACACCCTGATCAATTCCCCATCAAATTCTAATGCAGCGGTTTAACTCAAGTGTGGCATCTTAATTAGGGCGATAACTGCGCACTGTCAGGGTCATTGACTATGCCTGCCGTCCACCAATGACTCTCATCGACAGGCTGCCAACCCGCAAAGCACGAGAGGGACGAGAGGAAAGGGAGGGGCGACGGCACGAGACAAGATAGAAGACAAGAAGACACCGGACACAAAGAGATAGATCAGAGACGCTGTGATGAGAATAAAAGGTAAACAGAGACGGACAAGTTGGCACAAATACGCCGATAACTGAGAGTTTTCTGTTTTTCATACAGTATGTTAAAAATAAATAAATGCGATGGCTGCGATGGACTGGCGCCCTGTTCGGGTGTTTCTGTGTGTCTTGGGCCAATTGACAGCTGGGATAGGCTCCAGCACCCCCACGACAGGATAAATGGTTTAGAAAGTGAGTGACCAAGTAAATACAAGGGATCTTCAAAAAGTTTCCGCAGTTTTATATTTTGGTTGGAGACGGTGAGGGTGGGAGGAGTAATCGGTCGTGTCTGAGAGACTGAAGGAGCTTATAGTCCGGATTTAGCTCCATCTGATTTCCACCTTTCTGGACGCTCAAAGAAGCTTTAAGTTGAAGAAGATTTGCATGTGATGATGGTGTGAAAGCTAGTCAAGTCACGAGTCTTTAGACTAGAGTCTGAGTCAAGTCACGAGTCAATATAATAAACACAAAACATATATTGGAAATGTAGCGTAGAAATAAACAAATAATCTATAAGTTCAGATAAAAACAACAACAGATTAGCGAGTGTATTTAGCCGTTTTACTTGGTGCCTTTACTTTCCTCGTCATTGTGTAAATGAATGTCATTTCTGTAATAAGAAGGTTCCAGTTAAAAGCTTCAACTGATACGTTTTGTTTTCATTGCAAAACAAAGCGCTCGATAAATCATGGCACAGCGGCCAAAATCCAAAACACAGCAAAAAAATCATAACCGCTGCTTACCTTAGCTTCTGTTCTTCCAGATGCTATTACATTTATAAGCGTGCGTCCCATTAGGAATAGAATCCGTTATTTTGTAAATGTGCTTATAACTAAAAACCTCCAAACTTTTCCCGGTTGTGAAGTAAAACACGAACTCGTTAGAAAGCCGATCGAGCGTTTCATTACCACGTCATCTGTGTGACGCAAACTGAATAAATGCAAATAACAGCATTTCTTACTAACAATTACAATCAGAAGCTCTGATTGGTTCAGAAAGCGCTCTTTCAACCATTAGCACCAATTCTGTAGGAGAGTTCCATTCACCCCAGTTGTTCCTGTGAAGTGCACTACGTAGGGTATTCCACCATTTTAAGTGAGATTCTGATCCAAAGGTAACGAAAATGTTCAAATGAAGTGAACTTCAAACTGTGTAGGCAGTAGGGAGCGACGCTTCATCACTACGCCGGAAGCTGGCTGGAACATTTACCCATTGTGTGCGTTGTGGGTTTAGATGGACGAAGCGTTAATATTAGAGAGCAGAAAATTACACGATCAGAATGTCAGATCGACGTTTCATTCATCTTTAATAAAAGGGACTCTTGTTGTATACGAGTCGAGTCCGGGTCATTTGAAACAAGTTCGAGTCGAGTCTGTGACCTATCTCTTGCATCTTGGATTGTCCTACAGAGCATCTTAATACCATCTATTCTGCACACATGCATAACCTTCCACATTATCTTGGAGAAAACAGGATTTCTTGACCTTCTTCCACTCTTCTGTTCTAGTTTGATGCCTAAATGCCCACGTAGGTGCTTTCAATTGGGGAATTGTGGACAGGAGTTGGCGTTGGTCATTTAACTGGTCTGTGAATGGAAGAGATCGATGCACTGTGTGTCGTAGAATTAAAATAATCTGCAATTTGAGCCACAGTAGCCCTTTTGTTGGGTTGCAACAGACATCATAGCCTTCATATCTTCTAGCATTAGTGAGTCTTGGCCGCCCAACAACCTGTCGGTGGTTTGTGGCTTGTCCCCCCTCAGATAAATATTGATGGGTATTTAACACAGCTTCCTGTAAGCACTCCTTGCTAAAAGTACATTAATAACAGCACTCCCTCTCCCTAGCCACTGTGTAACCGTCACCTGATAAATAGAGAAAAAGAGAGAGAGAGAAATACAGCGAGAGAGAAATACAGAGAGAGAGGAAGAGAGAGAGAGACTCAAGGTCTCTTTGCTGTGTACTCTAGTATTTTATGGTGCTTTATCATGATTGAGAGAAAGTGAGGCATGTGTACATCTTCTTGTCATTCCCCATCAGAATAGGAAGTCTCTCTTTTTTCATGCCAGCCAGTGATCTGCCAACCACAGCTTCACGTCTATGAGGTGATGGAGAGAGAAAGATCCTTCCCTTCTATTCATATGACAAATAAAAAAAATCAATAAATCATTGCGAACTTTGACGGGTGGCGGCAAGGAAGCCCATTTGTCATCGAGTATTTATGAAGTTGTCGCGGCTCCCTCCGCCCCTCGCCAACCCCTCCGCTCTAAAATATTTACTCGTGGGCATGAGTGGTAAGCACTGGACTACCGGGATGGGGGGTTGGGACCGGCGTACCGAGCGAGTTCAACAGCCCGAGGCTTTTCCCTCCAGGGCTCCTGACACGCATTATCCACTTCACACAACACGGGCTGCGGCGGTGTGAATGCCCCCCTGAGCAGCGCTCGGATCTGCAGAGTGTATTAGCTGCCTTGTGGTTTTCAGATCCCACTCCTGTTTATTTGACTCGAGGGAGGAGCAGGAAAAAACACCTAGTTAAGGGTGTCAATGAAAATTCCTGGGGGAAATAAAACACCCATGACCTCAAAATCTCAAAAGCTGGATTACCACAATTACATCAAGGATTTTAAACCTCTAAAAATATTTGGGGAGCAATGTTCTAGGCTTAGGAATTAATGTCAATGTTTAAGTGTCAGAGCTCGATCGCTGTACAACCTGTTAGATGTGTGCAGAAAACACCCCGGACAGGTAATCAGTCCATCACAGGGCAAACACACACTCACACTTTAGGCAATTTCTAGTAGGTCCAGTTGTCCTGACCGCATGTCTTTAGACTTATTCGGCTGTTTTAGCTTTTTTATTGACGTTTTATGGACATGAAACCACATCACTAATAATCACAGCAAGCGAAGATAGGATTTATATGATTCATCAATCCCAAAACCTCATACTTACGATATAATAATGGATACATTTATATAGATAGATAGATAGATAGATAGATAGATAGATAGATAGATAGATAGATAGATAGATAGATAGATAGATAGATAGATAGATAGATAGATAGATAGATAGATAGATAGATAGATAGATGGATAGATGGACAGATATAGATAGATAGATAGACAGAAAGACAGACAGACAGACAGACAGACAGACAGACAGACAGACAGACAGGTAGGTAGGTAGGTAGGTAGGTAGGTAGGTAGGTAGGTAGATCGATCATTTTATTTATCTTATAGAGAAAGTCAGTTTTTACAGCAGCTCAAGATACATTGTCAAGTCAAGTCAAATTTATTTATATAGCAATTTTACAGAATCCAGGACCAACAGACCAAAAACCCCTATTGAGCAAGCAGAGGGTGACAGTGGCAGGAAGAAATCTTGAGAGGAAGCAGACTCAGCAGGGTCCCATCCTTCTTGGGTGGCCTGGAGAATACTTTAAATAAATAGAATTTACACAAATCATACAAACTCAAAATTAAATTGAACTGAAAGTTATAACTAGCAAAAAATAATTGGAGTTCTTCATTGTTCAGTCCAAGTCCGTTGTCAGTTCTGGACATTTTTGGTGCAAACACGGCAGGTTTCCATCCGATCTGGTAGGAGCAGCATTTGTTGACACTGCAGTCTCGACTTGCAGTCTTTAACCTCGAGAAGGTAATTATGTTCCCGTCAGAACCACCTCGGGGTAAAACAACAGAAGATGTAGTTACAATGTGAAATCATTAAGAGTTAAATATCAGTTTTACAGATTCTTAATTAGTGGAAAGAACAAATGAGCAGTAATAATTAAGAAAGGTTTAGTGTTTAGTGTTGTACTTTTTTTTGGTAACGATAAGCGTTTTAGACTCTGGGAGAAGCTGATTCTGATTCTCACTATTTCTCAGAAGCTCGAGCTGTAACACAAGTTTAAAAGTGAAACAGGGAGGAAAATCCAGATAAACACAGATACACGTGGAGCTTTCAGACTGAAGTTGATGGTTATTCCACACTAATGCAGATTCAGCTCATGTTGGCATGACGTTTTTTAACGCACCGCTTAAGCCGAGCGCTGAGCAAACCAGCAGTCGCACACATGTTGAGTTTAAGGGTACAAATTTCTCTATGAAGGGCGTTGAGTTTCAAAGATTTTGAGTTTAGGGGACGTTGAGTTACAGGGTACCACTGTAACGTTTTTTTTATACCCAAGTTTACTTGACCTTTAGTGAGCAGAAGAATGAAAGTACTGTGAGAGGAGGTCAGTTAAGGTGAGCTTTGATAGTGAATAAGCCCAACAAAAGAAAAAAACAAAGGGGCGTAAGTTTAATTCATGCTATCCCACAACAGGCAGCAACAAGCACCTTTAAATTTTATTAGCAAGTTCTGTCTCAAGGCTCTGAAAAGACCTGGAAAAAACATGCAAAACTTGAAGCTAGAGATATGTACGTAGATGGCAAGCATCTGTTGAAGAACAGTTACAA
>NC_085993.1:50204679-50257179 GCF_030014385.1 Trichomycterus rosablanca
GATTTTTAAATCAACTTTATTATGAGTTTCATCTGTCACCAATCAAGTCTCTTTGTGCTTCTGCAGCCATGTTTATGTGCCACACCTCTCTCTCCAGGAGCACATGTTGGAGGTGGTTTGTGTAGGTTGTCAAGCCTACACCTCCTCTACTCTGATTGGTCTACTGCTAATGATCCACAGCTGCACCTTGTTGTAGGTGTAATGCTTAGCGCATTTAAGCACGCAGCTGTGGATCCTTCAGTGGAGACTGTTTTGATTTTCATGCTCATGTTATGGTTTGTCAGGTTTTTGACTCATGGTTTTTTGCTCATGTTCCTGCTAAGAAGTCTTGTTTAGAGTTCACTTTATGTTTAGCATTGTTCATGTGTGTATAGATTAGCCTTAGCAGTTATGCCAAGTTCACACTACACGATTTTCCAAGTCGTCGGGTCGCTGTACAGTTCACACTACACGACTGGATCTCTTGTAATCGGGAGTCTTTCAAGTCGGTGTGGCTCTCACACTACACGACTGATCGGCGATAGGGGGTTTCACACACTACACCATCTATCACCAACTGGAATCGCAGGCGAGCTTCTCTGGTCTCCCAAACTATGTTTTGTCATGAAAACAAACGCTAGAAGTGACGAGGGGTTTAATGATACCACGTCCAAAAATGCTCGTCAACAAGTAGCGAGCGATCAAAGTTTGTGTGCTGATGTGCAGCGTAAAATCAAAGAGAACAAATAAATGAATCTGAGTGGATTTGGCAACGTGGCCAGCATGGATTGTTCTGTAGTGAGTTGGAGGATAATAAATATTTTTTGCAATGCAGCGTGGGTGTTTTGTAGAGAACGATCAGGTCAGAAATACTGTAAAACTTCAGTGTGTGTGCTGATGTATTCTGATATAAATTATATTACGCCCCTGCATTTTCCCGTCACACCGTATTTTGCGTTCTCATTGGCTGTTCGACATAGCACTTATTGCCAGTCGGCCGACTCATCCAAATATTTGGCAAGCTAAATAATTATCTTCAGCCGCTTGGATCGAGTTGTTGAGTAGTTCACACATAGCGATTGAGAGCCGAGTTTCGATCTCTGAGCGAACGCCGAGTTCCCGGCAAATCTAGCGCCGACCAGTCGGCGAGCGAAAATCAGAAAAAATTGTGTAGTGTGAACTAGGCATTAGTGTAGCATTTAGATTAGCTTAGGGTTTAGGTCTGTTTTGGTTCATGTTTCATGTGTTTAGCATTAGCATTTAGCTTTGGTCATGTTTTAGTGTGTCTTGTCTTGTGCAACTGTGTCTTGTGTCTTTTGTTATTATTAAACGATTTGACAAAAGCATGAAATCTACTCGTTACATCAATTTAATAAAGGGCAAATATTTAGAGAGACAAAAAATACATAATTCATTTGTCATTTTTAGTAGAAAAAAACAAAACTAAAAGATTCTCAATTTTCTTTTACCAGTCTAATGATTCGCAAAGACATGCAAACAATTAACCAGTGGAGGTCGTTGATTTTCGAAGAGACATTGTCAAATATCCCATACATGATTGTCTCTTTGTCTATTTCAACATCTACAGTTACTTAAACTTCCAAATACCAATTGATCTGTTACAGTTTATTAAAAGGAGCTCAATAATTTCATCCTCAAGACAACCATGCATGGGACATGGTGGGACACGGTGGCTCAGTGGGTAGCGCTGTCGCCTCACAGCAAGAAGGTCCTGGGTTCGTGTCCTTTCTGTGTGGAGTTTGCATGTTCTCCCCATGTCTGTGTGGGTTTCCTCCGGGAGCTCCAGTTTCCTCCCACAGTCCAAAAACATGCAAGCGAGGTGAATTAGAGATACAAAATTGTCCATGATCGTGTTTGATATAACTTATGACTCTTGTGTAATGAGTAACTACCGTTCCTGTCATGAATGTAACCAAAGTGTAAAACATGATGTTAAAATACTAATAAACAAACAAACAAACCCTAACTGGGAGTCTACCAACTATAATTACCATAATTACCACATTGTATCCTGTATATTTTGCTAACTTTTGCCTCTCCACACCTTTATCCCAACACTTTTGGTGAATTCTTTGTATTACCATACACAGATAAAAGTGAAATCTTCAACAACAGCTGGTTTTATTCTGAAGTCATCAATCAAAACCATTACAGCTGCTGTCAGATGGGACCAGTTAGCCTTATGTGTACTGTGGGAAATGTTTAATTTACACTAAAAGTATTAATACATAATCAATTACTACTTAAAACATGTAGATATGCTCAGGGCATGATTCCAGTCATATTCCAGTGTTCCAAGAGTAGTGCTATGATGGAATGTTACTGGAAAGTGCATCAATTACATTCCTAGATGGTTTAGACCAGTTATTATGTTCTAGCTAAGAAACCTCTGTTAACGGTGGAATCTTCCGCTGATGGGAGTATAAAGCGTGATTATGTTCTTTCCTTCTTATCACACCCTCCGAGTTTCTATGTGAGACTTTATTAGTTTATTCTTCTCTTCAGACTCTTCTTTACTCATAATCCAGTCTCTGACGTATTTCCATAATGGTTTTCCACCACAGTACAGTACTTACAGTCTCAGTTTACTGTTTTGTTACCAGTTCAACAAAAGAAAATGAAGACAAACAAAAACCTTGGAAGAAGTTGCACAGATCCAACACGTTTGTTTATTCCCAACTTTATTGAGAAGTGTTCATTCTGTAAACAGTTAGTACATCATAAATACAGATTATACTTTGAATAATACTGGTAGTCACCTGAATATACTGTATTTACTATTACGTTGTTATGAATTCTCCATATAACTCTCAGTTCTCTGTAGCATTTAATAAAATATACATTCATTAACCTGCTATACGCATACATCATGTGTCATATAAATAAACGGGGACCTTACATACGCAGGACGTTTTTAATAGGTATACTGAATGATTTGGGCCCCTTGATCATTTCATCCACAGGACAAAAAGGTTGGGAATGGGCTGATGAGAGGAAAAATAATGAAACTGATGTGATAGCCTTTATTTTCAATAGATCCCAACCCGATCTGAGGGCAAACAGAAGCCCAAAACCTTACTGGGTCGATTTATATCATGTTTTTAATTAATCTGATGCATGAAAACAAATTTAAACAATTAAACAAAACAACAAGATGCCAGATATAATAAAATAAGGTGGAACAGTCAGTGTATAAAAAGATCATATTATTTATATAAAAAACAAGACACAGAAATGCAGACGTATATAATTCACAGATATCATTTAGAAGTATGTAAAAATATAATCAAAAATAAATAATTATCAGATGCTCGGGTTCCCTTTATAGAATCTTTCATATTTGTTACTACTAATAATATAATTACTAATATATCATATATACACACTCACTGAGCACAATATTAGATACATCTGTCTGGTATGTAGATTCATTACCTCACGCAGTTTGTGGGTATACAAGGATTGACTGTAGCATATACACCGACCAGGCATAACATTATGAGCACTGACAGGTGAAGTGAATAGCACTGATCATCTCTTCATCACCTGTTAGTGGGGGGGATATATTAGGCAGCAAGTGAACATTTTATCCTCAAAGTTGATGTTAGAAGCAGGAAAAATGGGCGAGTTTGACGAGGGTCAGATTGTGACGGCTAGACGACTGGGTCAGAGCATCTCCAAAACTGCAGTTCTTGTGGGGTGTTCCCGGTCTGCAGTGGTCAGTATCTATCATGGGTGGCCAAGGTTCATTGATGCACGTGGGGAGCGAAGGCTAGCCCGTGTGGTCCGATCCAACAGACGAGCTACTGTAGCTCAAACTGCTGAAGAAGTTCATGCTGGTTCTGATAGAAAGGTGTCAGAATACACAGAGCATCACAGTTGCACAGTTTTTTTTGCACAATGCTACTATTTGCACTTCTGGTAGATGCTAACTACATTTAGTTGCCTTGTACCTATCTATCTGATGTGTGGCGTAAAAGCAAAGAAGAAAAAGAAAATTTGGCTAAGGAACCAGCAAGGATCGTCTGTTCTGTAGTGAGTTAAATAAATATTTTTTGCAATGCAGCATTGGTATGATGGTTTGGCATGGACGATAAGGTCACAAATACTGTAAAGCTTGTGTGTACCAATGTATTCTGATAGAAACTATATTATACCCCTTCCCCACACATTTACACTCCTCCCCAGGGTTTCCAATCACTCTGTATCTTGCGTTCACAACATGATCGCGAGCCGCTCTGCCGAGTTTCGAGCCCCGATTTCGTGAACACCGATTTGCCTCCGAGTTGGAGTATCTAGCGCCGACCTGTCTGTGAGCGGAAATCAGAGTAAAAATCGTGTAGTGTGAACTAGGCACAATACAGTCATATTATAAAAACACACACCACCATGTTAGTATAATTGCAGTGCTGCGAACGGTTATATGGGATCTTATAGAGTCCAGATAAATTGGGTACAGGGGCGTGACATAATGTGTACACATAGGCTACAGTCTATAACTGTATACCCACATAGTTTATCTGCATGATAGTAGTCAATAAATATACATACCAGATAGGTGTACGTAATAAATATGAGTCTAGTCAAACAAAGTGATTTGTCCAAACATTATTGGTTTACCCTGTACGTTGCATGTTGATTATTTGTCTCACAATTATCTTACAATTTACACAACACAACGGGGATGCAAGCTGGCACACTATGTACAAAAACAAGACTTCAGTCTCAGTCTATGCCTTCAAAATACTTAATACAGTCCTGACACACTTTTTTTTTTTTTTTTAATTTTTAGGGTTCAATATACATCCTAGGTGGAACACAATCAAAGAAACAAGCCCTTACTGAAATAATTAGCAATATTCATGTTGGATAACTTTCCTATACTTAATATCATGTTTACTTTATTAATCTGATGTCAGTGTGATAAATAAATAAATAAAGCAAAAATCCAAACAGCAAAATGGACCTGGGTTTGATTCCCAGACTGGGCAACCAGGTTCCCATCTGTGTGGAGTTTGCATGTTCTCCCTGTGTCCGTGTGGGTTTCCTCCGGGTGCTCCAGATTCCTCCCACAAGTCCAAAGTCATGCATTCATAGCAATTTACACTGATCAGCCATAACATTAAAACCACCTCCTTGTTTCTACACTCACTGTCCATTTTATCAGCTCCACTTACCATATAGAAGCACTTTGTAGTTCTACAATTACTGACTGTAGTCTATCTGTTTCTCTACATGCTTTGTTACCCCCTTTCACCCTGTTTTTAATTGGTCAGGACCCCCACAGGACCACCACAGAGCAGGTATTATTTAGGTGGTGGATCATTTTCAGCACTGCAGTGACACTGACATGGTGGTGGTGTGTTAGTGTGTGTTGTGCTGGTATGAGTGGATCAGACACAGCAGCGCTGCTGGAGTTTTTAAATACTGTGTCCACTCACTGGTTGATCCACCTTGTAGATGTAAAGTCAAAGACGATCGCTCATCTATCACAGGATGCTGTTGGTTGGATATTTTTGGTTGGTGGACTATTCTCAGTCCAGCAAGGACAGTGAGGTGTTTAAAAACTCCAGCAGCGCTGCTGTGTCTGATCCACTCATACCAGCACAACACACACTAACACACCACCACCATGTCAGTGTCACTGCATTGCTGAGAATCATCCACCACCTAAATAATACCTGCTCTGTGGTGGTCCTGTGGGGGTCCTGACCATTGAACAACAGGGTGAAAGGGGGCTAACAAAGCATGTAGAGAAACAGATGGACTACAGTCAGTAATTGTAGAACTACAAAGTGCTTCTATATGTTAAGTGGAGCTGATAAAATGGGCAGTGAGTATAAAAACAAGGAGGTGGTTTTAATGTTATGGCCGATCGGTGTATAGTAGCTTATTCGCCCAATAATGCAGATCCACCTCAACCCTGACCAGGATAAATCAGTGGTAAAATGATGAATGAATGGATGTATTACTGTTTTATATCACTGTATATGCTTATCTCTGCACTTGTGACTAAATTCCCAGCAGTCATGTTCCAATTGTATGGTATGATTAAATGATTTTATAGCCTAACGTCAGTCAACCTTGTCTAATGAGAACCCATGTGTTGTGCATGCACATAAGACATAGGACTATATCAGCTCGGTACATTCAAATATTAGGAAAACCTGACCTGGACGTATTTGGTACACAGACTAGCCACGTATAATATACAGTAGACCACATGCTAAAATATTCCTAACACCTGGATTTAACAGTAATTAAGCAGAAACCTGTAAACCTTCATGTTGGAAGACAACATTTCCCATCAGGTTATAGCGAGACAGGTCTGATATACGATATACTTCACTCAGGAATAAAAAAAATAAAATAGCAAAGTGCATTATAAAATAAATGTCGTTTATATCTGATAGACTCTGTAGTAACATCCACGTCTGATGTTTTCTACTTGAGAAAAATATAATAATGCTGGAAAAGAGGACGCAACACGTAACAGTGTACCATGCTCTATCCACATCAAGGTAAGAGCTTCAGAGCTGACAGTGCTTCAGTAACTCAAGTGCTCGATCTGTCGCCTGGCCAAGGTTAGGAAATCATCCGTCCATTTCTAATTTCCATTTTAGTTAACAGCCGGTTTTGTTAGTTTTACTTGGAGGCAGCGAGAGGGTGAATGCAGGCTGTTGTTAGAGGAAAGGAAGTGTGGAACCTCTGCACATTCAGAGAAGATTCAGAGAAGATTCAGAGAAGACTTGCGAGCGATGGATCAGCGTTTTCAGCGTGAGCCCTCAGGAGGTCGACGATCTCGGAGTGTGATTTCTTGATGGCCACACACAGGGCAGTGAGTCCATTCTGTACAAACAAAGAAATATTTCACAGCATTTTAGTGTTGTACTTTTTATTCCAAGAAATAGTTAGATGTATACACATATTTTTAAATGTCTATCAGGCTTGTTACTCAAATACACACTTGCTTTAAGCTTCATGCATCGGACCTGCACTCGTTACCTCACTTAGTTACTCACAGAGAGAAAAATAGTTCATGATTTTAGTATCATGTTTATTCATGCTTTGTAATCCATAAATGAATTCGAGCAAAGGTAAACCTTAACGTTAAAATAGTTATTTATTATTTAGGATTTTACCAGGAATGATAGTTACTCATTACACAAGATTCATCAGTTCACAAGTTTAATGTCAAACACAGTCATGGATAATTTCGTATCTCCAATTTACCTCACTTGCATATCTTTGGACTGTGGGAGGAAACCGGAGCTCCCGGAGGGAGAACATGCAAACTTCACACAGAAAGGACCCGGACCGCCCAAACTTGGGATCGAACTTAGGACCTTCTTGCTCTGAGGCGACAGTACAACCCACTTAGCCACTGTGCCGCCTCTGTTTAAAAATCAGCCTCAATGTATTAATATGTAAGCCAGTCATCGATGTTTCTTCAATCAAGAAATACATTCCATTTTACTCCACATCAATCTAAGACTTAAATTAGTAGATGAGAGCAGCAGTTCCCAAACTTTTCTGCAGTGCCTCCTACTCCAACACACACGTACACATCTTTTACTTTCAAACTCCATTGGTATTTAACATTGTAATACATACAACACTGCAAGTTCTTGACTAAAATACAGTACAGTGACAAATTACCTTTACAGTGGAATTATTAAAAGTGTCATGCCCTTTTTACTATGTAACTCATACAAACTTTTTATGTAAGAAGTGCTCAAACATGCCTCATTCATTTGTCTTGCTGCCCCCTTCACCCCCAACAAATCCACACACCCCCTACGCACTCCCACTCTTTTTTTTAGTTTTTATTTTGGAATATACTGTATTTATGCACGTATTAACATTTTAAACAGCTTGATGTTGCATGATACTGTACCAAATAAAAAAAGAAATTAAAACACCATGATAGGTGTTGTTGCTACTTCAAATTCTATTAAATTCTATTCAGTATTATGTATGTACAGTATATATAATATGTTAATTCCATCACACACCTAATAGCAAACTAACAAGGTTTGAGAACATTTGTAAGAAATAGGCAGCGTGGTGGTGCTGTGTCGTGCTGTCTCCTCACAGCGAGGACGTCCTGGGTTTGATTTCAGGTGTGGGTCTTTTCTGTGTGAAGTTTGTATGTTCTCTTGTGTGTTATATGTGAGCTGAATTGTACATTGATCATTTGAATTATGGGTAACCTGTCATTTCCCGTCCTGTCATGAATTAAAGTGTAAAAAATTATGTTAAAATCCTAATAAACAAACATGTCTAATACTTTAGGTGGACCATTTTACCTAAAAAGTCAGACATGCCGAGAAAGCATGAGCAAGTAAATAAAGAAACATGCTATGTGTCAGTTTATTTAGTTTAATGTACTGTACACTAAAACTAAATACACATTAAAATAACATTTACGTTTTAAAAAATTATACATTAATTTTAATTATATAGTACAGTTGGGCCAAATAAACCGACCAGTGTAAAAAATGTACTTGCTTTGTTTGGCCATATGATGGCGGTGTTTTGCTGTCTGAAGCTGTTAATAGGCCTTGTTTAATAAGTGTATTTTTTATTAAATTTAATTTAAGGTAATGAGTTGTACTTCATATTGTGATGATGTACGCTTCCAGGATGCCTTACACAACACTTGGACAATTAATGTGTAAGTTAATTTTATACAGTTTTTAATGTAGAGATTAAAGATTAGGTAATGTTCTGGTAATTGTGTGCAATGTTTTAAGGTATTTTGTACCAGAATTGTGGGTACTGTGTACGTCTACCATGTGGGTGTTTTTCACTGTACATAACAAACCATTTTGAGCACTCTTTATCTGCATTCCCTGCCTGTTTCCACTAAAAGAGCCTGATGAAACCTGGTGTGCTTTCAACACTCACGTTATCAGTGAGATTAGTGTCACATGCAGGTCGATCCAGCAGTAGTTTGACTATATCGGTGTGTCCATGCTCGCTGGCGATCATCAGAGCCGTAGAACCGTCCTGGTCCTGTATGTTCATACCGGCCTTACAGTCGAGAAGAACCTGCACTATCGATGTGCGGCCGTGACTGACTGCCAGCATCAGTGCAGTCTGACCAGACTAGGTAAAAAAAAAAAAAGCATCAAGAAAACACAGGTTCATCAGAAGAGCAATAAGACATAAACTATAACTTTTTTGGAATGTGTTGCAGGCCTGAAATGCAGGAATGGATAGTTATTAACAAATGAAATGAAGTTGACCAGACAAAACATGAAATATCTCAGGTTCATTCTGTCTGCAATGCAATAAAAGTCAAAGTAAGAGAATGCAGAGAAACAGATGGACTACAGTCAGTAATTGTAGAACTACAAAGTGCTTCTATATGGTAAGTGGAGCTGAACTGATGGACAGTGAGTGTACAGATGTGAGGCTAGCATACATAACTGCTGCAGCAATATCTGGATTAAAGTACCTGGCCTGCCCGAGCGTTGATGTTGCCCATGCTTAGTAACTGCTGAGCGACCTCCATATCCTCCGGCCCTTCCGCTGCCGTCAAAGCTGCCAACATGATGGCGGTGTAGCCAGCTTTGTTCTGATGATTCACCTCACACAAACCTAATGACCAATATAAGTTAAGGAATATAAGGAATATCACCTTGTCCATCATGGAGGCAGAGCATTATTACTTAAGGTCACCATTACTGGTGTCTCACCCGTATCCAGGAGCAGTTTGACTACGTGGAAGTTAGAATGGGAAACACTGTAGTGTAGAGCCATGTTTCCATTCCCATCAGCCAGGTTAACAATATAGCGCAGCAGAGTCGGGGTTTGATTCCCAACTTCTCTGAGGTACAGGGTGACCGTATCTGCTTGGGATTCTTTCTGACTGGACACACGGAACCACTCCTGATAGAGAACCATCAGAACCTGCCTCTGAAGATGATACAGACCACAAAACCAGAGGTTAGTAGATGTTTGTGTCATTACATTGTCATTGTGTCTAATGTGATGAATGTGGTGCTAAAATTAAAGTAGGCAGGGAACCCAGGACATGTCATGCCAGCACATATTTAAATGTCTTCGATCCCTAACACACATGATCCAACTTACAAAAAGATTTAAAATGACCAAATCAATTGGAACATGGTAAAAAAAATATCAAGGATACTTCAGAGCACTGGCACGACCATGAAACATCATAGTATCAAGAGCTTGCAATGCCATGATATGTGTATGGAACTTCAGGAAACATTGGGCGCAACCCAAGAATGCCTAAGACAGGGTGCCAATCCATCACAGGGCATCAGATATCCCAAGACATAGCCAATCAATCTGTGTAGACACCCAGGTGGCCAGCTGCACTGCTGAGATTTAAACCCAGATCTGGGCTAGTGCAACAGACCAATCCGCCACCCAAACGCTGACAGCGAGTCAAATTGTAGCACAGCACAGATATATGCAAGGATTTAAACAATATCTGTATTATCTACAGTTGTATTCAAAGATAGTAAACCCTCAAAGAAAGTAAGGATTTAAAATTAAGTCAATCAATCAATTTAATTAATCTTTATCAATCATCCCAGTGGTCGTGGCGATTCCATTTTCAAACCACTTACAGGGTGACCTTGAGGAGACTAGACCATGACACACACCAATCTTGACCAAGAAATACAGGAATGGTCAACTGGAATACACCAGAAGGAATTGGTCTGGACAAGTTCTGGTACTCTCTAAGTTCCACAACTGTTTGGCCATATAGATTAACGGTTTGTCTGGCACCAGAAGGGCAAGAGTTATGACCAGAACAATACTACCCCTCCTGTCAAAACTGGCGATCTTGAGCATATAGCTAGCAAATAACAAGGCTTTCTAAAGGAGGACTGTTCTTCCTTCTGTGGTAAAACTGAACATTGGTGATCATTGGAGTCTCCAGCAAGTCACTGATCCCAAGCACACTTCCAAGCCAACCAAAGAATATCCTGTAATGCTTTCTCAATCTCTGGATTTAAATCTCATAGAAAATCTTTGGTGGGATTTAAAGAAAGCAGTTGGAGCACCAAATCCTCAAACCTCAATACGCTTGTTCCTGAGAAGAATGGGTGAAGAGAAGATTTTACAACAGTGGCATCAGAATCTCCTTATCTTTCTCCTTAAATCACTAATTCCAGGTTTTCAAGGCAAATGGGTGTCACAAATCTCGAAGACCTAAAGAAAGAGCTTGCAGAGCTTGAAAGGATCTGCTATGAAGAATGGGATAAACCACCCAAATCCAAGTGTACAAAGTCTGTAGCTATGTATCTTAGAAGATACTTCCGCTGTAATTACTGCCAAGTATTAAATTACTGCCAGTTGGTGATTTTTAATTATTTAAAAGCTTTCAGGTTGGTGGGTACAAAATGCCAATTATATCCATTTAAAATCAAATCCACAACACAATGATGTGTGCAAATAGTCGAGGGGTCTGAATAATTTATAAATAATATAAATCATTTATAAATGGCTTTCTTACCATCTCTTTGTTTGGGGAAGACACTTCTGCCATTCTGTCCTTCAGGTACAGACACGCGGCCATGAAGTTTTTATCAACAAGATCGCTGCAGGAACAAACATAACAATAAAATAATTACGAATGAATAATTAATCAGACTTTCAGGATAAGAAGAGTGCACTGTAGTAGATATTTATCTGAGCCTTCAACATACTAAAACATTTCAGACTGACTCTGATGCATTTCACTGCCAGGTTGCGATTCCATAACAGGGCAGATACACACACACACACACACACACACACACACACACACACACACTCTGACACACACACTCGCACTTAGGGCAATGTTAGTAGCTCCAATTGGCCTGGGTGCATGTCTTTGGATTTCCCACATGGACACAGGGAGAACATGCAAACTCCAGACAGAAAGGAACCCAGACCCTTCTTTCAGTGAGACCAAAGTGCTACCCACTGCACCACGGTGCCACCCCAGGGGAAAATGCAATCAATCAATCAATCAATCAATCAATTAATAAGCAAGCTTTGGTTTGTGGCAGGACCAGACTGTAACACATTCCTAATAGCACATTATCTTGACCAACTGGTTTGGGTTTGTTGTTATTGGTTGATAGGAGATGCCAGTTTTGCCACTGGCTAGGGGGTGTTGCTGATGGGGCATTTCTGAGACTATATGAGGCCACTTTCAGCCCTGTCTGAAATATAATAATTGTGACATGAGAGCAAATGAACTGTACAGCAATCTAATCATTATTATTGGGAAGGTACGAGGGTGCTGGCCATTGTATTATAGAGTTTTTTAGGCACCCACAGCACCCACCTCTGCTCATGAGTCCAGCCATGCATGCTCTCTACCCCCTCCTCGACAGGGCCACATTTATCCAAGTTGGCTTTACTTGGTTTCTCTCACCTGTCTGGCTGCTCCTCATCTTGATCACCACTGGCCTGAAGATCTTTAAGCTCCAAAAAGCTTTCAGACCCTCCTGCCTGAGCCTCTCCAACTTCCTCCCCAGTAGTAGCAGCTTTCTCCTCCTCATTTTGAGCCACACTGCTTTTCTCTCCCTGCACCTCTGGCTCCAAGCTATCCACCTTCTCCTCCTCCTCCTTCTCCTCCTCCTTCTCCTCCTCCTTCTCCTCCTCTACCTTTCCTTCGTCCTCATTCTCCTCCCCACTGGACTCCTCACTGGAGGTGGACTCATAGCTGGATAACCGAAACAGCTTCAGTTAAGAAAGTTGCAGACAGGCTTTAGTGACTAGTGTCCATTTTATCACCTCCACTTACCATATAGAAGCACTTTGTAGTTCTACAATTACTGACTGTAGTCCATCTGTTTCTCTACATGCTTTGTTAGCCCCCTTTCACCCTGTTCTTCAATGGTCAGGACCCTCACAGGACCACCACAGAGCAGGTATTATTTGGGTGGTGGATCATTCTCAGCAATGCAGTGACACTGACATGGTGGTGGTGTGTTAGTGTGTGTTGTGCTGGTATGAGTGGATCAGACAAAGCAGCGCTGCTGGAGTTTTTAAACACTTCACTGTCACTGCTGGACTGAGAATAGTCCACCAACCAAATATATCCAGCCAACAGCGCCCCGTGTGCAGCGTCCTGTGACCACTGATGAAGGTCTAGAAGATGACCGACTCAAACAGCAGCAATAGATGAGCGATCGTCTCTGACTTTACATCTACAAGGTGGACCGACTAGGTAGGAGTGTCTAATAGAGTGGACAGTGAGTGGACACGGTGTTTAAAAACTCCAGCAGCACTGCTGTGTCTGATCCACTCATACCAGCACAACACACACTAACACACCACCACCATGTCAGTGTCACTGCAGTGCTGAGAATGATCCACCACCTAAATAATACCTGCTCTGTGGTGGTCCTGTGGGGGTCCTGACCATTGAAGAACAGGGTGAAAGGGGGGTAACAAAGCATGCAGAGAAACAGATGGACTACAGTCGGTAATTGTAGAACTACAAAGTGCTTCTATGTGGTAAGTGGAGCTGATAAAATGGACAGTGAGTGTAGAAACAAGGAGGTGGTTTTAATGTTATGACTGATCAGCGTAAGACACTGATGTCAGGATGATAAATACTAAATAAAGCAATAATAAAAGAACTAAGTTGTACTTTGAATAATGTAAGCCATGTGTACTGCTTTAAAGTCTCTCTGTCTACAGTATGAATCACGTTCAACAGGAACAGTAAAAATAAACCTTACCCTCCATTTACATCGACAAACTTCAGGTTTTTTTTAGTTCCACTCTTCCCCTGCTTGTCAGGACAGTCGTTCTTCTTCATGATGGATTTGAGGCCTAAAAAAAGAGCGAGTGGTCAGAAGTGGAGGTTTTTTTTTCCCCTAATAATTCTGTCTGCATTTACAGTATTTAGCTCTTATCTAAAACGACTTACAGTTCTGACCCGAATATCTTGCAAGCAGTAGAGGGTTAAGAGTGCTGGGAAAACGAACAGGGAAGTGGGTATGTTTAATTTAAAGAAGTATAATAATGTTCCCGTTAGGATTATAAACTGGAGAGTGAAGTAGACAAAATCTGAGTTTACACGACACTGTGGACGATAGATCATCCATCAGTCATTCAGATATAAAGGAAGTAGAACTGTTAGTAATCATGTAGCTCTGTTATATTTTTATATGTTTTAAAAACAAAAGGTCTGTGGCCCCATGTTTGCATATTTTTACTCCATCTGGCCCCCAACAAGAAAAGATATGGCACCCCGAAATTATCATTCATTATTAGGGATGTAATGATACACTCCACCCACGATGCGATACGATTTACGATACTGGGTTCACGATACGATTTTTTCCCTGATTTTATAAACAAAAATGAAATTAAAGACAAATTATGTATGTTTCCTTTTATTATTTATTTTAATAAAATAAAATCTTTATTTATCTAAATAATGAATGTCAGCCGCTCAGGTGGCGCAGTATGTTAGCTAGCGCACCAGAGTTGGGGTTTCGAATCGGGCTGGGCGGCTGCATGAACAACGATTTTCTGTTGTTCGGGGTTAGGGGTTAAAAGTCGAACCATAGGTCCTCATAACTGGTGCAACTGCGGCCCCTGCTGGCTGACTGGTGGCGCCTGCACAGGGCTGAGGAATAATGCTGATGGGGGTGTGGCCCTCCGTACACAGTGTATGAACTCGACTCGTGCAGGTGAAAAATGCAGGGCCCAACAGTGGCAACCTGGCAGTGGTGAGGCTTGAACCGGCAACCTTTTGATTACTGGGCCAGTACCTTAACCACTAGGCTACAACTGCCCTATGTGAATTAGGGACCTACCTGACTGTTTGGCTGCGCCTCCTTTTTGTACAGGAGAGTAGAAGGCCGAAAGGGCGCTGAGAGAACCTCTGAGGTGACTCTGTATCGTACTGATCTTCGAGACCGGCTGTTTCTGTGAGCTCTCTCCTTTCGGTTCCTGGCTTCCACTCCCCAGACTGGCCCACTGCTCGTTGAGAAGACCCTGGATACGAGTTACAACCTGGCCTATGGCTGCAGGAGACGCAGGGGCTTCGGCGAGCCTCTGGGGTTGAGTCTGATTGTCTTGTCCTTGGAGTTGCTTTTGGTCTTGATGTGATGATGCGCCGCCAGTTGGTGCATCTTTTTGGGGGGTCTTGGGTACCGACGTTTCAACTGCTTTATCCTCGGACGGTTCAGTTCGCTTTGCAGAAGGTTTGATCGTAATCTCTGTAGGCTCGTCTAATACACTTCCAAAAATATAATCTTCAGTCTTTTCTACTATGACGTACTCTTCAGCCACGTCTCTCTCGATGACCACTTTTTTACAGATCTCTTCTCCATCCTCTTCGTCTTGCCCGTCTTCAATATCCACTTCCTCTACTGTGTTTTTGGTCTCGCTAGCCTCTGAACTATCTTTGAACTCATTACCACTCGATTCATCTGGGACGTCGGTCTCAACTGCCTTGTCAAATGTACTGACCTCAACGCTCACAAACTTCTCAGCCATCGTCACCTGCGCTAACACCTCGGTCTCTCGCGTTTCCACTACATTTGTTTGAGTACCGCAGCACGTTTGCACTATTTCCGACGGACTGTCGACAGGTTGAAGCTCAAGATCCGTCAGGACCTCTTTTTCCGAGACGCTTTTGCTGTCTGTATTGACCGAGGCGTCACAGGTGATAACACGTTCTGTAAAAGACTCTGTCTCGGTCTCTGCGGAAGGTTCTGTTATTTTCTCGCTCAGATCCTGAATTGTTACCTCCTTCTGTCTATTAATTTCCAGCTGTACGAGTAATAAAGCATTTGTCCTCTCAAGCTCACAGCTGGCCTGGTTCAACCTCTCCTCCAAGGACGCCACTTGTATTTGCAGTTCCTCGATTGTGATACGGTTTTGATCTAATCCTTCAGTTTCATCTGTTTTCCCGGTCTTCTCTTGAGATTCTGTGAATTCAGACATGTCTTCGGGCTGATCTGTTGCTGGAAGGCTTTCTGGAAGCTCGGACGCTTTATCTTCTAAGGAAGTTGATGTTTTTAACTCTGGTTCAGATGGTTTCTCGGGTTCTGTAGCCTCGTGGTCAGATTCCTCCAACATCTTCTCGGATTCGTCTGAATCTGGACTCTCAGCTTTTTCGATAAGTATCACTGGAACCGAGATTATACCTGAAACTGTTTTTTGTACTGAAACTGCATGATCTGTTCTCTCAAGATTCTTGGCTTCTGCTACCTGCTGTTCTGGCGTTTGATCACCGCCGACAGTATCTTTGGAAAAATATGAAGCCTTCTGTTGCTTATCTGCCGCAAGCATTTCAGTACTTTCTTCCGATTCCTGGGATTGAGATTGCGGTTCTTCGCCCGGCTCGGTCTCTGGGAGCCTCGTTTCCTGAGAATGTTCTTGAATCTTCTGCAGCAGTTTTTCATTTGCTTCTCTTAAAGAACAGATCTGAGATTTCAGTTCAGGGATGGTCCTGACCTGCTCCTCCAGCTCTCGCACCCGCTTCAGCGCCGCCGTTATCTGTTGGTGCAGGCTGGCCCTGTCCTGAGGAATACTCCCTCTCCGGTCGCTACCGTCCGCTGGGCGAAACAGTTTCTCGGTTGAGCCGTTCTGCGAAAGCGAGCTCTGCTCGATGTTCGAGTCGGAGCCTTTCCTGCGCGGCACGTTAACGGGCATGCTGGAAGCCCGGAACAGACTCGGCCTCACGTCGAGGACCTGTTGCTCTTGTGGAGGATTCTGGGCGAGGAGAATCTGGACCTCATCCATGGGTTTTCGGGAAGACAGGTAGGTGCCGCTTTGTACCGTTGACTGAGACGCAGGAGAGCTTTGGATGCCGCTGTTAGCGCTGCCATCACTGGCCTTAAAATCGAAAATTTGCTGAACCTCAGTAACACGGGACTTTGGCTTAGACCCCAGGGTGGAAGTGTTGGACCATATGTCTTTGGCAGCAGGTCTCGCGCCGTGTCCGGGGAGGCTAAAGTTGCGTGGCAGTGTGCTGTATTTTGGACCCCTGTTCTTCCTTTGTATGTGGACCCTCTTGATGGTGTTACCCTTCTCGATGTCATCGACATATTTAAGGAAGTCTAGATCCAGATGAAAGCCATAGGGCGTCTCTACAGAATACGGTAACTGTTTTCTCTGTCCCCCACTTTCAGGCACCTTGGAGGAAAGGCCATTTGCTAAACAAAACAAACATATTCAAGCACAATTAGCATTTTAATTTTAGTCTTAATTACACTCGGGTCTTTCATGAAGCATAAGTATGAGAATTATTATTATCCACAAAACATTCAGGGTGTAAATGCACCCAAGAAGGAATAAAAACAAGTAAATCCAATCGCTAAAAGCTCCTCAAGAGTCCACATGTTCTACAATGGTACAAACATCTGAACGTTTATCCTTATCAGGGTCACAAAGGGTGCTGGAGCCTATCCAGCTCTCAATGGGCGCAAGGCACACAGGACAGAGTGCCAGTCCATCTAAGGGCTATTGTAGTATCTCCAATTTACCTGACTGCATGTCTTTGGACTGTAAGGAAACCAGAGCACCCGGAGGAGACCCCCGCAGACACAAGGACACAACCCAGGACCTTCTAGCTATGAGGCGACAGTGCTACCCACCGAGCCCACCATGCCACCCACAAATGAAACCTCTTAAAATAAAAATATCATCATGTGGTGCATGACAAGATGCAAAGCCAGAAAGTCCTCGTTACTAAAGGCGTCCAGCATGATCACACTTCTAGATCTATGAAGCATAAAAATGCTGTCAAATTATGTAAAGCCCTAACTAATCTCAAGTGGATTATTCTCCTAGATCAGGGGCGGGCAAACTTAAGTGTTGATCGTCCTTTTTTGCCAGCATATTGGTAGCGTTTGGAGTGCGCCATCTAGTGGAATTAACTGAAACGCAGACGGGCATTGCAGGTAAAAGGTGAAATCAATTTGGTTTTTAGGACAATTTTGTAAAAACTTGCGGGCTGTACTTTGCCCACAACTGTCTGATGGGTCACCAGCCCATTGACTGTCCACATTCTTTACGAGGTACTAAGATATCGCTGGACAACATCTTGCATAAACATGCAATTATTTGTTTACATTTAGATGCAATTTAAAGTAGCTAATCCACCTATTGGCAGCTGTTTTAGATAGGGCAAGAAAATGCAGCGATACTGTGCAGAAAAAAACACCACATGGATTTAAGGAAACTCCAAACAGGTTGCAACTGGATGTATTCAAAATTGTTAAAACTTGATTGCAACTCGTTCTATGTACAAAAGAATTGAATAAATGTTAAAATGTCTTGTGTAAAAGAAGGAAAAGAGCATGTAGGATGAATTACTAATAGATTATTAAAACAATTGTGTTTATATATTATAAGCTTTCCTTACCACTTTTCTTGTCCATCATTTGTGTTTTTCAGTGTCATAGGCTCTGTTCTAAATGCTGCAGGGCTGTAACAGACAGGAAAAAGTCCACAAAACAAATTAATCACATTTATTTATTAAAGGCCTGCAGGGACATTCGATGATTGACCAAAATCTTCAGTAAAAGTGCTATAAATTAGTGAATAATCAGTTGCTCTTGGCAATTTTGTAGCACATCATTTCCTGTTTTCAGGTAAAGACTGTGTCTATACAGACTACATGTACAGTCATGTGAAAAAGTTAGGACACCCCATGAGAACCTTTGTCTTTTTAAACATATTTAAACATATGAACATTTGAGCTTCATTTGAACAGTATTGAGAGATTAAGATCCAGGCTTTGACTTGGCCATTCCAGAACTCTACATTTCTTTCTTTTGGATTTACTGGAATGTTTTGGGTTGTTGTCATGCTTACATTTTCCTCAAGCACCCTTTGATACAGTGAAGAATTCATCATGGATTCTATAATGGAGAGCTTGCCAGGAACTGGTGCTGCAAAGCAGCCCCAAACCATGACATTTCCACCTCCATGCTTTACAGTTGGTATGAGGTTCTTGTGCTCAAATGCTGTGTTTGGTTTGCGCCAAACATGTCTTCTGTTACTGTGCCCAAATAATTCAACTTTGGATTCATCTGTCAAAAGCACATTGTTCCAGAAGTCCTGGTCTTTGTCTAGGTGTTCTCTGGTAAACTTAAGTCTTGCCCTGATGGTTTTTTTTTTTTGACAGCAAGACAAAGAGACAAAAAAAAGACAAAGGTTCTCATGGGGTGTCCTAACTTTTTCACATGACTGTATACATGATAACACTATCATGTTAAATTACAATGTCCTTAAGTGCACAAACCATTCCTCTATTTGTGCATTTTATTTATTAAAAAAATGTATAAATTACATTTGAGTTAATTAGAAATAGACTGTAAGAAAAGCTTACACAAAAGAGCCTCTTATTTAAAGTTCTGCTTATGTTTGCCAAATTTAACACTGATTATGTTTAGAATGAATAAACATTAGCAATTACAGCAAGTACAGCGGTACCTTGTAACTCAATGTCCCCTAAACTCAAAATCGTTGAAACTCGACTCACTTCATCGAGAAATTTGTTCCATTAAACTCAACGTGTTCAGTTTGTTTTGAATATTATTTGTTGAATTTCAAAGTAACAATGAACTGCCGCTTTGTTCGGCGCTCAGCTTAAGCGGTGCAGTAAAACATCATCAGAGTGTGAATATGACCTGTTTCACTTTCAAACTTGTGTTACAGCTCGAGCTTCTGAGAAATGGTGAGAATCAGAATCAGCTTCTCCCAGAGTCTAAACAGCTTACTAAGCTAATGTGCCACTTCTCATGTGAATGCGCCGGTACTGAATGGAATACATTGTTCCAAGATTAAGCATCTCCACGATTATGAAGCATAAGGAAACAATAAATAAGTAAAAGAATCAGGACACTTCGGTTCATGCTCGCGACCAAATCACAGACATGATGTTGTTTGAAATAACACACATATGCAGCAGGATATACAAATGACTTTCTCAGCTGGTTTAAGTCAGCATTTTTTTACTAACAGCTGTATGCAGCAAAGCACAAGGATTCTGGTTCTTCCCACATAAACAGATGAATTAGAAACAGAACTCTGATTAGGCTGGTTGTTTATTAAACTGCAGGGAGTGATGGGAGAGAAAGTCTGGAGTGAATGTGAAACAGATACCGTGACCTGCGTTTCTGAGTTTTTACTTGGGAGCAGCTTTAGTTGTAAATAAAGATTTTATTTTAAAGCTTTAGAGTTATACAGCTCTGTCCACTTTTAAAAATAGCCAACTGATGTTGGTATAATTTCTTGGTGATTTTTGTTAAGTCTAAATCTGTTTTTTAATTGTGTTTTTAACATCCAACTGGTGTTGTTCAATACATTCACATTTTAACCCAGAGCGACTTACAGAAGAGCTTCCATAGTGAACATTACCTACTCAAGTTTAAGTGGACAACAGTCCAAGAATATAAAGAAATGAATGAGTGTTAGTAAGTAAGTACGTCAGCTTAAGTGTTTAGTAAAGAGGTGATGAAGGTTTTTAATCGTCTTTTGAAGACAGCGAGAGACTCAGATGTTCGAACAGACAAAGGAAGCTCGTTCCACTACTTTGGTGCAAGTACAGAGAAGAGCCTTGATGCTGATGCTCGTCTTCCTTGAGTTCTGGGTGGAGGATCAATTCGAGTGAGACTAGTGGCACGGAGCGAGGTTTTATTAGTCCTCGAAGGTACAACCCCAAATCAGAAAAAGTTGGGACAGTATGGAAAATGTAAATAATAATAAAAAAACAGAGTTTCTTACATTTACTTTGACTTTTATTTGATTGCAGACATGATGAACCCAAAATATTTCATGTTTTATCTGTTAATAAACATCCATTCATGCATTTCAGTCCTGCATTCAACACATTACAAAAAAAGTTGGGATGGGGGCAATTTAGGGTTAGTAATGAGGTGAAAAAACTAAATAATGATGAATGATGAATAATTCCTGAGTTGTTCCTTGCCACTGTCGCCTTTGGCTGCTTAACAGGGGTTTTTGGTCTGTTGGTCCTGGATTCCACTGTAAAAAGCGCTATATAAATAAATTTGACTTGACTAGCAGAATATCTCAATTGTAGCCATTATTAACGGTCATTAGAAAATACACTGATCAGCCATAACATTAAAACCACCTCCTTGTTTCTACACTCACTGTCCATTTTATCAGCTCCACTTACCATATAGAAGCACTTTGTAGTTCTACAATTACTGACTGTAGTCCATCTGTTTCTCTGCATGCTTTGTTAGCCCCCTTTCATGCTGTTCTTCAATGGTCAGGACCCCCACAGGACCACCAAAGAGCAGGTATTATTTAGGTGGTGGATCATTCTCAGCACTGCAGTGACACTGACATGGTGGTGGTGTGTTAGTGTGTGTTGTGCTGGTATGAGTGGATCAGACACAGCAGCACTGCTGGAGTTTTTAAACACCTCACTGTCACTGCTGAACTAAGAATAGTCCACCAACCAAAAACATCCAGCCAACAGCGCCCCGTGGGCAGCGTCCTGTGACCACCGATGAAGGTCTAAAAGATGACCGACTCAAACAGCAGCAATAGATGAGCAATCGTCTCTGACTTTACATCTACAAGGTGGACCGACTAGCTAGGAGTGTCTAATAGAGTGGACAGTGAGTGGACACGGTATTTAAAAACTCCAGCAGCACTGCTGTGTCTGATCCACTCATTCCAGCACAACACACACTAACACACCACCACCATGTCAGTGTCACTGCAGTGCTGAGAATGACCCACCACCTAAATAATACCTGCTCTGTGGGGGTCCTGTGGGGGTCCTGACCATTGAAGAACAGGGTGAAAGGGGGCTAACAAAGCATGTAGAGAAACAGATGGACAACAGTCAGTAATTGTAGAACTACAAAGTGCTCCTATATGGTAAGTGGAGCTGATAAAATGGACAGTGAGTGTAGAAATAAGGAGGTGGTTTTAATGTTATAGCTGATCAGTTTATAAATAAAAGCATCCATCACTCCGCACATTGATCCTTTAATTAAATATTGATTATAATTCCTACACGAACCCTGCATGAGGCAGCAAAAATGTACAAAAGCATTTTTTTAATGGCCGAACAGTAATAACTCCAAAAGGAAAAAGATCGTGGGCATCCCCCATCCCGCTAATGACACCCAAGTCTGAAAACCAGCTTGTTATCGTTGACTAATGTGAAACATCCCAACGTGGAAGTCATCACCAGAGCTCTGGACGTTTAATTAAAAACCCCTGACAGAGAGGGGACGAGAGAGACTCAGACATATTAAGTCAAAGAGGAAATATCTTAATGAGGAAGCCTGGATGGGACCTTCCATCAACGTCCCACCGAGGAAGCAATTTTACCTCATCAGCTATAATGCCATTACTGCCCCATCTACAGGGCGTGTCTCTTAATAAAACATGTATCCCAAGGGCCCAAATAAATGTGAGATATAAACTGAACGTGTCCGCCTATTGTGTAATTCAGCCCAGATTGAACTGAAATTGAATTAAACTAATAAATACGGTCCTGCACGAAGAAAGTGAGAGACGGAGGGATTAAATTTGCCTCGCTGTGATTGCATGGACGTAAGACGAACACACACACACACACACACTTGCACCTGAGGCAGGTCGACAGGCTCAGCAGCACCACGGTGACCACTCATCAATCATGAAGGACTCACAGATCCACACAGTGCTACACGATTCTGCCTCTATCAGTGTTTACCCCGCTGTGACCCTGACACCGACGTCTCTGCTCTGAATACACGAGCCAGCCTGATTTACTACGAATGTCAAATAAAAATACTCTCTGCAGCTGTTCAGCTCATGAGAATCAGCCTGTGCAACGTGTTCCTCTATATAATCATTACATTTATATTATTATGTATATACAAACATACAGAATACAGTACATGCATACACACATATACATATATACACACATCACACCTGCACACACACATCATACATACATACACACATATACACTGGAAAACTCACATACTCACATACACACACCATACATAGACACACATACATATTTACAAATATACAGGCACATCATACATACATCTACATACAAACACACACATCATACACACACATATACTGTACATATATACTGTACATACACATACATACATACTGTACATCTACATACACACACACACACACACACACACACACACATATACATATATACACACATCACACCTGCACACACACACATCATACATACATACACACATTATACATACACTGGAAAACTCACATACACACATCATACTTAGACACACACACACACACATACATATTTACAAATATACACACACCATACATAGACACACATACATATTTACAAATATACACACACATCATACACAGACACACACATCATATACACACACATATACAAATATACATACACACATACATACGCACACCTACATACACACACATCATACATACACACACAAATACACACATTATACATACACACTGGAAAACTCACATACACATACTTACAAATATACACACACCATACGTAGAAACACATACAGTACACACATACACACTTACAAATATACACTCACATCATACATACATCTACATACACACACAACAAACCTAGACACACACACACACCTACATATACACACACATCATGCATAGATACACATACATACAGACATTCTACACACATACAAATATACACATACACATATATACATACTGTATATACAAACACACCTGCATACACACACACACATCATAAATACATACACAAATACACACATTATACATACACACTGGAAAACTTACATACACACATACATACAAATATACACACACCATACATAGACACACATACACACTTACAAATATACACACACATCATACATACATCTACATACACACGTCATACATAGACACACACACACACCTACATATACACACACATCATAGATTGATACACATACATACAGACATGTACATACACACACAAACACACATACACACACACACACACACATACACACATTCTACACACATATAAATATACACATATACAAACACATACATACACACACACATCACACCTGCACACACACACATCATACATACATACACACATACACACATTATACATACACACTAGAAAACTCACATACACACATACATACTTACAAATATACACACACCATACATAGACACACACACACATCATACTGACATCTACACACACACATTATAGACACATACACACACATATACACAAACAAAAAATACATACACACATACATACACACCCACACATATAAAAAATAAACACATACATACACACATAAAAAATAAACACATACATACACACACACACATATAAAAAATAAACTCATACATACACACACATAAAAAATAAACTCATACATACACACACACACATATAAAGAACAAACTCATACATACACACACACACACACACACATATAAAAAATAAACTCATACATACACACACACATACATACAGTGTATCACAAAAGTGAGTACACCCCTCACATTTCTGCAGATATTTAAGTATATCTTTTCATGGGACAACACTGACAAAATGACACTTTGATACAATGAAAAGTAGTCTGTGTGCAGCTTATATAACAGTGTAAATTTATTCTTCCCTCAAAATAACTCAATATACAGCCATTAATGTCTAAACCACCAGCAACAAAAGTGAGTACACCCCTTAGTGAAAGTTCCTGAAGTGTCAATATTTTGTGTGGCCACCATTATTTCTTAGAACTGCCTTAACTCTCCTGGGCATGGAGTTTACCAGAGCTTCACAGGTTGCCACTGGAATGCTTTTCCACTCCTCCATGACGACATCACGGAGCTGGCGGATATTCGAGACTTTGCGCTCCTCCACCTTCCGCTTGAGGATGCCCCAAAGATGTTCTATTGGGTTTAGGTCTGGAGACATGCTTGGCCAGTCCATCACCTTTACCCTCAGCCTCTTCAATAAAGCAGTGGTTGTCTTAGAGGCGTGTTTGGGGTCATTATCATGCTGGAACACTGCCCTGCGACCCAGTTTACGGAGGGAGGGGATCATTCTCTGCTTCAGTATTTCACAGTACATATTGGAGTTCGTGTGTCCCTCAATGAAATGTAACTCCCCAACACCTGCTGCACTCATGCAGCCCCAGACCATGGCATTCCCACCACCATGCTTGACTGTAGGCATGACACACTTATCTTTGTACTCCTCACCTGATTGCCGCCACACATGCTTGAGACCATCTGAACCAAACAAATTAATCTTGGTCTCATCAGACCATAGGACATGGTTCCAGTAATCCATGTCCTTTGTTGACATGTCTTCAGCAAACTGCTTGCGGGCTTTCTTGTGTAGAGACTTCAGAAGAGGCTTCCTTCTGGGGTGACAGCCATGCAGACCAATTTGATGTAGTGTGCGGCGTATGGTCTGAGCACTGACAGGCTGACCCCCCACCTTTTCAATCTCTGCAGCAATGCTGACAGCACTCCTGCGCCTATCTTTCAAAGACAGCAGTTGGATGTGACGCTGAGCACGTGCACTCAGCTTCTTTGGACGACAAACGCGAGGTCTGTTCTGAGTGGACCCTGCTCTTTTAAAACGCTGGATGATCTTGGCCACTGTGCTGCAGCTCAGTTTCAGGGTGTTGGCATCTTCTTGTAGCCTTGGCCATCTTCATGTAGCGCAACAATTCGTCTTTTAAGATCCTCAGAGAGTTCTTTGCCATGAGGTGCCATGTTGGAACTTTCAGTGACCAGTATGAGAGAGTGTGAGAGCTGTACTACTAAATTGAACACACCTGCTCCCTATGCACACCTGAGACCTAGTAACACTAACAAATCACATGACATTTTGGAGGGAAAATGACAAGCAGTGCTCAATTTGGACATTTAGGGGTGTAGTCTCTTAGGGGTGTACTCACTTTTGTTGCCGGTGGTTTAGACATTAATGGCTGTATATTGAGTTATTTTGAGGGAAGAATAAATTTACACTGTTATATAAGCTGCACACAGACTACTTTTCATTGTGTCAAAGTGTCATTTTGTCAGTGTTGTCCCATGAAAAGATATACTTAAATATCTGCAGAAATGTGAGGGGTGTACTCACTTTTGTGATACACTGTACATACATACATAAATCCAGGCCGTTATCTTTTCGTCAGTAGCCTCTGTCTAAGACCCTCTTCCTCTACCTCCTAATCTGCACTTCCTCATCTAATAAAGACAATAAACAGAGAGCGGGCGCAGAAGTGAATACTCACCAGATTCATCCTCCCTGATGACAGGTTACAGATTTAACTACTGCTCCACGCTGCACACATCTGGAGGAGGACGTTCAACACAGCACATCTGTTCTTCACTGATGAGAGGAGGCCTGGGAAACAGGAGAGACGACACGATATAAGTAACTGCGTCACTGTAATCACACATCACACACAGGTCAGAGTCGCGACTGACAGTACTGTGAGGGTTAAGGGCCTTGCTCAAGGGCCCAACAGTAGCAATGTGGTGGTGATGAGACTTGAACCTGCAACCTTCTGATTACTAGTCCAGTACCTTAACCCGTACGCTACAACTGCCCTAAAGTTTACATACACTTACGTTACATTTGTGGCAAAGTGACTTACAATTGTGACTGAACAGTTTGAGCAATTGAGGATTAAGGGCCTTGCTCAGGGGCCCAACAGTGGCAGCTTGGCAGTGCTGGGGCTTGAACCTGCAACCTTCTGATTACTAGTCCAGTACGATAACCACTGAGCTAACACTGTCCTTGCTTCCTTGCTCTTGTCCTCAATAGGGCAGTTGTAGCCTAGTAGGTAGGGTACTGGACTAGTAATCCAAAGGTTGCTGGTTCAAGCCCCAGCATTGCCAGGTTGTCATTGTTGGGCCCTTGAGCAAGGCCCTTAACAATATACTGTCACCGTACTGTAAGTCGCTTGGGATAAAAGTGTCCAAAATCACAAATCAGGTAGTGAAATTATGATCTGATGATATTGAAGGTGGGTTGTAGAGGTGCCCTGTCCACCAAAAGCACATAGCCCGCTCCCCTCAGGAAAGACTGAGGTGCTCAGGATTCGGAAACACTAAATAACAAGACACCCAGAAAACAAGAGAAAACAGAAGACTGTTGAGAAGCTTTCATCAGACGTGAGGCAACTGGCTATAAATTATTTACTCCAGCCCTGTGGCTGATGCTACTCCCCAATCGACAGGAAGGAAAATAACGAGCGACCGCTTTCCATTCATCCTCCGAGAACCGAGACGAGAGGGAGACCGAAAAAGGAGGGGGAGACTTAAACGCCCTGATAAATTAGTCCAGGAGGCCAGAAGAATGTGAATTCTGTGCTACATCTGTGAGAAGGAACGGAAAATGAAAGCAAAAAATGATATGCACGGATGCCCGTTGATGACAGGAGGGTGAGGACGGTGGGGGTGGTTGGGCGGATGAGGGATGAAATCCAGCGCTGGTGAGTGACAGCGAAGCTCCGGCTGCATGTGTGGATCAATCGTGCGCCATTACATCTCGGATTAACAAGATACAACATCTGAGGTGAAACACACACACACACACACACGCACACACACAGCTACTGAGATAATGCCGCTTCCCTTTAGGTGCCGCCCTTCCCCCCGAGTTATGCACCGAGAAACTGAGGAAATACGGAGACGCGGCTCTGTGGGTGAGTGAAAATCTGCATGGTAACAGCAGTGACACCAACCACAGTCATTCAGGTAGATCTCAGAACTAAATCTCTCTACACAGACGCATTTTACATCATCCTACACTCCCGAGAAGAGGGCATGTCTAAATTCTTAGATCCCTTAAAATGCTCCTACTGAGGCGCCTTAATTCTGAGTGATGATCTGACTGAATAACGAAGGAGCGTCCAACGCTTCCTCAGCGCTGAAGGCAATCCCAGCATTCAGTGCGGCACGACTTCTCACGAATGGAATGCGGAGCAACCAACGGAGTTCTTTTCAAATGTAAATAAATGAAGGTGCACAAGTGTCGTTTATTTGTAAATTCGGGCTCGTCAGGGACACGGAGGGAGACGTTAGCTGATTTGAACTACACCTCCTTGTTTCTACACTCACTGTCCATTTTATCAGCTCCACTTACCACTTACCCTTTGATGCTGTTCTTTAATGGTCAGGACCCCCACAGGACCACCACAGAGCAGCTATTATTTGGGTGGTGGATCATTCTCAGCAATGCAGTGACACTGACATGGTGGTGGTGTGTTAGTGTGTGTTGTGCTGCTATGAGTTTTTAAACACCTCACTGTCACTGCTGGACTGAGAATAGTCCACCAACCAAATCATCCAGCCAACAGCGCCCCGTGGGCAGCGTCCTGTGACCACTGATGAAGGTCTGGAAGATGACCAACTCAAACGTCTCTGACTTTACATCTACAAGGTGGAGTGTCTAATAGAGTGGAGAGTAAGTGGACATGGTATTTAAAAACTCCAGCAGTGCTGCTGTGTGGAGCATCTAAATAATCTGCCTTTTGAGCTCCATGTCTTATTAGAATCCTCTCTACTAAGGCAGCTGATCAGGTAGGCAGTAGGCAGCAAGGCAGCTCACTAGGTTTTCAGACAGACCCATATTTACACCCTCTTTGTGATGACAGCCTTCACTCCTCTGGCAAGTCTTTCCAGAATATTTGGGAGTGTGTCTGTGGAAATCTGTGTCTTGCAAGCTCTGGCATTAGACAAGGCCTGGCTTGTGTCGGCAACTGGAGTTCCTTCACACAAAAATCGTCCAACCATGTCTCAAGAAACTTAAGGCAGGAACACACCCTGGACAAGGCTTTCCACAAGATATTGGACACAGTGGCACAGTGGGATTTTCCGCTAGCACACCAGCGCTGGGATTCTGAACCCGGTCGGCTGGGCGGCCCCTAGCAGGCGCAATTGGCAGGGCCTGCAGCAGACGAAATTGGGCACTAGTTTGTTGGGCGGTAAAAGTCCGGACTAAAAACTAGGTAAGGTCTTCAACACTGTGTAAAGTACAGAAGTGGAGGAGCGTGGAGAGAAGTGAGTGACTCTCCGTGTGCAGGACTGGCCTCACATGCAAATCCACCAAAGTACGATCAAAAAAGAAGCGGACAAGAGGGGGCGGACACACGCAGAGATGTATTAACTACAGTTTATTAAAAACAGGACACGACAAGTTTACACAAAACAAGACACAAACACACAACCTATGCTACATGCTAAGATAACAAGGCTAAGCTAAACACAAATAAACTAAGCTAAATACTAATCTAAACACTAAACATACAAGAATGCTGACTAAACTATACTAACCCCTCAGCTAAGGCTAACGATACTAAAGCTAAACATGAACAAGGTTTATAAACCTGGACAAAAGCATGGATAATAACTAGGGACAAACCTGACAAACAGAAGCAAACAGGAACAAACAAAACAAACTAAACAAACAAACCAAAACAAGGCAAACAAACAAACGGACAGAGTCAAAATACAAATCAAATCAAAACAAGGCAAACAGGCAAAATAAGCAGGAGTACACCAAACCAACATGACAGAGTCACAGGCAAAATAGACTCCTAAATGCCCTCAGATGAGGGGCAGCTGGGGCTAATTAGCAGAGGGGACCAATCATAAAAGAGGGGCGTTGGCTGGAGACTGAGGGTGCTCCTGGAGAGAGGGGCGTGGCACATAGCCACTCTCTAGGAGCACAGAGGGGCTGAATTCGTGACAGGTTGATGGATCATGCACACGTCAAATGGAGTGTGTGTCAGGCGAATATACCCTCCTCAGACACCATCGGGGTCCCCATAATTTTAAATAATGTCCAGGCAAGAATGTTGGACACGAAGGCCCTGCTTGCATGTGCGATGTGTTCAATTTGTCCCCAAGGGGTTTATTGAGGTTGGGGTCAGGGATCTGGACGCCAATGGGGTTCCTCCACACCAAACTCATTAACCTATGACTTACGGACTTCGATTTCTGGATCTAATCAGTGGTGAAATGCACACCTACAGAGATGAGACACCCGTGTGCACCCGTGGTTTAGAAAGGCCGGGTACAAGCCAAATAACACCGTTATTTTCTGCCTTCATTCAAGTTCTGCACTGAGGGGTGTGAACGGGCGCGAAAGTAAAGCAAAGCAGCTCCACAGAGGTGTTAAAGTCTGCATGGTAACAAGACTATCGCCAACCTCCGGAGAAATCCTGACAGCTCCTGAGAGCGATCAGCACTGTACGCCGTGTCCACGTCTTACACCAGTTATTAACAAAAAAAACAACAGTACAAAACGTCTAGCTCATGCGTAACGGATTAATATTCGCCATGTTATCGTGAGCACACACCCACACACATGACCAAAACACACCCAGCACTGAAACCAGACGGAATCGATGCCCGCATGCTGCCTCTGTGGCCGACGATAACGCCTGTCTGTTATTCCTGCAATGCAGTCGCGGCAGCACAGCAAAAACGAGAGAGCAGCTACATGATTCACACACACACACACACACACACATGTGGAGCGCTCACCTTGTAATGCGACCAGGCAGTAACAGCCAGAAGCAAAGATCAAGAGTGAGAACGGACGAGCGAGACTAAAACAGACCGATAGGAATTCTCTCGCACGGCATGTGAGGCAGAAAAAAAAATCCAGCCACTTTTTTCTCTCTCTCGAGGGCCGGCACCGCCGCCTTTCTCCTTCCTTCTAGCCTCAATCGAACAATACAGGCAGGAAAAGATAGACGAGATGCCGAGGTTCGATTGCCACAGTGTGAGTGAAGCGAGTGGGGAGAAGAGAGACGCGAGAGTCGGAGGAAAAGCGAACCGTGATAACAGCATTAGTAATCAAATCAGGCAGAAAGGAAAACAGTGCTCATACACATCGGAATGCTTGCTTTGCTGCTGCCATGAATTTTGAACCCCCTTACCCTTTGCCTCGGATGAAGTGACCCGGAGAAAGCTGCCTCGGATGAAGTGACCTGGAGAAAGTCGAGCCCTCTGCTCTCGACCTTGTAAATATGACTGAACTTTAAATGAACTCCCACCGCTCAGTGTCGGTCCAACCGTTGGTCCTGGGTGGGGGAGATATCATTAATCAGGCCAATTTTAACATTCGCATTCTTATCTATGCCCTAACACTACCCGCTAGGGATGTAACGATACACTCTACCCACGATGTGATGCGATTCACGATACTGGGTTCACGAAACAATTTTTTCCCGATTTTTTTAAACAAAATGGAATTGAAGACAAATTATGACAAAGTTTCCTTTTATTATTTCTCTTTAAATAATAAAATACTGTATTTTTGCTTATCTTTTATTTATCTAAATAATAAATGTCTTTTTATTTCTGAGGTAGGTACAAACTATGCAAAACAATGCTTTGTGTAAAAAAAAAACTAAAATGAAATAAATCCCACATTAAATAAATAAATGAATAACACAAATAAAGAAAGTCTCCTCACATAAATCAATTTGGCTGGAAAATTCCGAACCTGGCAACCCTGTAGTGACGTCAACCAGGCGAGGTGAATAGCGTCAGCGCCCTCTGCTGTTTAAAGTGAATATCGATTCATTATACATGTAAACCGATTTGAAACGTCACACATGTAAATCGATATCTAACTGTCTTGTGGTGCATCGTTACATCCCTACTACCCGCTAACTCCTTACCGCGGGGCATTGGAAGTGCCGTTACTGCTTTCTATGAACTGGTAACCATTAGCATGTATCCAGTCACTGAAAATGTATGGAGTTTAAGATTTAGTAAAAACAGGTCTGTTCTAAATTAGGACATGCGAAGAGTGTCACACGTTCCAGAAGCTTCTAACTCATGGCGAATCTGTTTATGGTTCTTGGGTTGGGTTTTGGTGTTTGTCCATCCTTGGCTAGAAACTACTGAAGTTACCAGCAGTAGTCAATCACTATCAGCAATAAACAATTAGGACATAATGGCAAAAATGTTAAATAAAATGTAGAACTAATAACTTTAATATTAATATTTTCATCTGCCTGTATGGATAACGGTGGCTTAGTGGGTAGCACTGTCGCCTCACAGCAAAGAGGTCCTGGGTTCGATCCCCAGGCGAGGCGGTCCGGGTCCTTTCTGTGTGGAGTTTGCATGTTCTCCCCGTGTCTGTGTGGGGGTTTCCTCCGGGAGCTCCGGTGTCCTCCCACAATCCAAAAACATGCAGTCAGGTTCAGTGGAGACACTGAATTGCCCTATAGGTGAATATGTGTGTGTGTGTGTGTGTGTGTGCCCCCTACAAAAAGTCCCAGAAGTGCTTGTATTTTCTGTGACAGCTTCAGAAATTTAGGCTGCCTCAAGCCTTGCTGGTTCTTATGGTTCTACACTGCAATAATCGTGTCCGTCATCGCATCTTCAATCACCGTCTGGTTCGGCTCGGCATCTCTGCACACCAAGCGTAAGCTACAGTGTACAGTACAGAGAAAATGTGCAGAGAAAATCATCAGCTGTCGTCTTTCCACCCTCGTCGTCTTCTGTACTCGTCTAGGATGAGGAAGAGGGCAGGGAAGATCATGGCCGACTCTTCACACCCTTGTCACTCCCTTTTCCAGCGGTTTTTATTTAACGGCTTGAACAGAATGCACATGGATTTTATCATACATGCTGCACCTCACATGTGCCTCTCACATTTTTCCCTTACGCAGTCAATGCACATACGGACCTTATTTATTTAATTATCTCCATCGCACATTTTTTTACTTGAAGTTTGTCAGTGTGCTGTACTGTACTCCATCTGATGCTGTTGTATTGTTTATTCTATGTTTAAATACACCGATCAGCCATAACATTAAAACCACCTTGTTTCTACACTCACTGTTCATTTTATCAGCTCCACTTATCATATCGAAGGATAGTCCATCTGTTTCTCTACATGCTTTCTCTTCATGCTGTTCTTCAATGGTCAGGACCCCCACTGGACCACTACAGAGCAGGTATTATTTAGGTGGTGGATCGTTCTTAGCACTGCAGTGACGATGACATGGTGGTGGTGTGTTAGTGTGTGTTGTGCTGGTATGAGTGGATCAGACACAGCAGCGCTGCTGGAGCTGCTGGACTGAGAATAGTCCACCAACCAAAAAAATATCCAGCCAACAGCAACCCCGTGGGCAGCATCCTGTGACCCCTGATGAAGGTCTAGAAGATGACCGACTCAAACAGCAGCAATAGATGAGCGATCGTCTCTGACTTTACATCTACAAGGTGGACCAACTAGGTAGGAGTGTCTAATAGAGTGGACAGTGAGTGGACACTCATACCAGCACAACACACACCATCACCATGTCAGTGTCACTGCAGTGCTGAGAATGATTCACTACCTAAATAATACCTGCTCTGTGGTGGTCCTGTGGGGGTCCTGACCATCGAAGTGCTTCAAAAGTGCTTCTATATGGTAAGTGGAGCTGATAAAATGGACAGTGAGTGTAGAAACAAGGAGGTGGTTTTAATGTTATTCCTGTTTGCATCTCACAAACAGGAGGAGCTGAATGAGTTCTGCTAAGCTTGTAAATGCGCTGATGAACAAAACTATGAACTATGAACAAGTGCTGAATCATCAAACCCCTTATTGCACAGCAGGGATGTTTTATTAAATGTGTGCTGGATGTTTTCGGGGCACAGATCACAACCGATATCCCTTGTGTTTGCTCTCTAATCAAAACCAAAATAACCTGTAACGATGGAGTTTCTATTTTCAGGGTCTAATCAAGCTGAGAAATTTGCGAATACCACCTCAGAACTGCGCTGGCCTTGTCATGGTTCTATTTCACAGTGACACTGAGTGAGTTATAGTTCAGCGTCTGAGCCGTATCTTTACAGGAAGCAGAAGAGATAGCCGTGTAGTAAGGTCAGGCCGGCTTATATTTATGCTTCCACGGTTGTAGTTCTTATCAGCGGCTTTATGAGGCGCGGCGGCGCGTACGGACAGTGATTATTCACAAACGTAATGCGTACTTCATCCTGCGGGGACGGTTGGTGAGGTACTTTAGCCTGTACTAAATTTTGCATTGGAGAATCGATCGGACTAATGAAAGTCCATTTCTATTTTTTGCCGGCTCTGTTTAGCTGGTTCAGCTGAATTGTGGGGATGCACTATGGTTACTAGCCCACACACACACACACACACACACACAGGTACAGACAGTGAAATACAGCAGGTCTGATTTTCCTATCACTCTAAATGGCATCAGAAACATGTAACGTGTCAGTGTTGCGGTGGGTCCAATTCACAGGGCAAAATGTAGGAAACACCCCAGACAGGTCGCCAGTCCATCACAGAGCACACACACACACACACACACACATACACACACACACACACACACACACATACACACACAGGTACAGAGAGAGAAATACAGCAGGTCTGAAGAAACATGTAACGTGTCAGTTTTATTTATTCAATCATTCATTCATTAGCTTTTTTACCACTGCTTCATCCTGGTCAGTGTTGCAGTGGGCCCAATTCACAGGGCAAAATGTTGGAAACACCCCGGACAGGTCGCCAGTCCATCACAGGGCAGAAACACACACACATACACTTACACGAAGGGCAATTTTGTATCTCCAATTGAACTGACTGCAGGTCTTTGGACTGTAGGAGAAAACCAGAGCACCCAAAGGAAACCTACACAGACACAGGGAGAACATGCAAACATGTAATACTCCAACTAACTACCTATCTAATACTCCAAGTACCTACCTAATACGAATACCTTTATTGTCATTGTACAAGTACAACTTAACTACTTACATAACACTTCAACTAACTACCTAGCTATCTAAGTTATACTTCAACTAACTACCTATCTAATTCTCCAACTAACTAATTAACTACCAAACTAATACTCAAACTTACTACCTATCTAACATTCCAAGTACCTACCTAACTACTTAAGTAAGACTTTATCTTTAAATATCTAGCTATCTAGGTAATACCCCAACTAACTACCTAACTAATACTACAAGTAACTACCTAAGTAACACTTCAACTATCTAGCTATCTAGGTATTATCCCAACATTTACATTTACATTTTCAGCATTTAGCAGACGCTTTTATCCAAAGCGACTTACACAATGAGCAATTGAGGGTTAAGGGCCTTGCTCAGGGACCCAACAGTGGCAACTTGGTGGTGGCGGGGCTTGAACCGGCAACCTTCTGTTTACTAGTCCAGTACCTTAACCACTGAGCTATCACTGGCCAACTAACTACCTAACTATATAATGCTACAAGCAACTACCTAACTACTTGAGTAACACTTCAGCTATCTAGCTAAGTAATACTCCAGTTACCTAGCTATATAATACTACAAGTACCTACCTAACTACTTAAGTAACACTTTAACTAGCTACCTAACTATCTACTACTCCAGGTAACTACCTCACTACTTTAAATACCTACCTAACAACTTAAGTAATACCCCAACTAACTACCTAACTGTATAATACTACAAGTACCTACCTAACTACTTAAGTAACACTTCAGCTATCTAGCTAAGTAATGCTTCAGCTACCTAACTACTTAAATAACACTTCAACTAACTACCTAACTATCAAATACTCCAAGTAACTACCTTACTACTTAAGTTACACTTCAGCTATCTAGCCATCTAAGTAATACTCCAACTAACTACCTGTCTAATGCTCCAACTAACTATCTATCTAATACTTCAATTACCTACCTAACTACTCAAGTAACACTTTAACTAACTACCTAGATATCTAACTTTCCTTCGGGATCAATAAAGTCTTATCTTATTTTAATACTACAAGTAACTACCTAATACTTAAGTTACACTTCAGCTATTTAGCAATCTAAGTAATACCCCAACTAAATACCTAACTATCAAATACTCCAAGTAACTACCTAACTACTGAAGTAACACTTCAGCTATCTAGCTATCTAAGTAATAATCCAACTAACTACCTGTCTAATGCTCCAACTAACTATCTATCTAATACTTCAATTACCTACCTAACTACTCAAGTAACACTTTAACTAACTACCTAGATATCAAATACTACAAGTAACTACCTTACTACTTAAGTTACACTTCAGCTATCTATTTATCTAATTAATACCCCAACTAACTACCTGTCTAATGCTCCAACTAACTAACTAACTACCTGAGTAATACTCCAGCTACTTAATCGCTGAGCCACCGCTGCCCTGTACGAACACTGCCCACACACTAAAGCACAATTGTACAGTAGATGTAAAGTCTGATAAAGTATTTAAATATTATGAACCGTTCCTATAACTTCATGCACTGATGATGCTCATATTCCATAAAACCTGACTCTGCCATGTCATAATCTGCCATGAGTAATTATAACAGTTTTATACAAGGTCACGTCTTATAACAGTGTTATCACTAGTGTTATCATTAAAGCTGCCATAATGTGTGGTGTCAGTGTGTATCACATGCTAATTTTGGCCTAAATGCTTAGCATTAAACTAGCATTAATATTATGACCGATGCCTTGAAATAATTGTGATAGTAACTGAAAGAACGCCTATATGTTAGTTTTCTTTTGACAGTCACATGACTCATTTATTCCCTTTTTATGATGTAATAGCAAAGGCAATCAGACGGAGACTCCACTGTATATATGAGTTAGGATTGGGATAGAAGCACAGGACTGAAGGTAGGAATGTAGGGTAACGAGGGTAAAAAATAATAAAGTGAGATCTAAACTGGCTTCCTGAGGAAGAGTGTCGTGTGTGAGGGTCTGATAAGGTCTTCAGAGGTCTTCAGTTTAACCTCTACCATTGAGTCCAGCCAACTGGTCCATCTAATGGAAAAAATAACGCCCAGAGAGCCAGAGAGGAATAAACACTCTAAATTCTGAAATATAAAACTAAAATACAATAAATACTGAAATGTGAGACCGACGTTTCAGCTTTTCATGGTTTGTGGAGCCACTTTAGAGCTACTTTTACAGATAAATCGAGGTACTAAAGTTTGGTTTGAGCCAAAACATGTGTTAGTGGTACTTACAATAATTCAATGCCTGTCCTTCTATTTTAATTCCATGTATAAAAAATGGAAATGTCAGTAATTTAATGTGAAATAAAATGTGAAAATAGAGTAAAAAGTTAGTAATACCCCAACTAACTACCTAACTATCTCATAAACATACCTAACTACTTATGTAACACTTCAACTATCTAGCTATTTAAGTAATACCCCAACTAACTACCTAATTATCTAATACTACAAGTACCTACCTAACTACTTAAATTACACTTCAACTATCTAGCTATATAATTATACTCCAACTAACTACGTATCTAATACTCCAAGTAACTAATCAACTACCAAAGTAATACTCCAACTACCTAACTATCTAATACTCTAAGTACCTACCTAACACTTTAACTAACTACCCAGCTATCTAAGAAACACTTCAACTAACTACCTAACACTTCAACTATCCATCTATCTAAGTAATACCCCAACTAACTACCTAACTAACTACCTAACAAATTACCTAAGTATTACTCCACCTACCACTAAAGGGAAATGGAAATGTCAGTCATTTTACCATAAATGGACACAAATATAACCTTAACCTTATAGTACTGTTTTATTTGCACAGCGTACAGTTGCAGACATGGTGTCTATAAACTGCACCCTTGTTCTGATATTCTTTTTTTTTCTTAACTTCATGATCATATTTTTGCATTACATTACATTTACAAATTTTATTACATTTTTTAAATTAAAATTTTATTTGTTAGTCAAATTATTCCTTTCTCATCATATAGTACAGCAAGGCAGAGGGGCGTTTCCCAGCTAACACGAATCCAGCCTCTCTGTGCTCCTATGTGCCATGCCCCTCTCCCCAGGAGCACTCTCAGTGATCAGTGTTGTGATTGGTCCACTACTAATTACCCACAGCTGGGATCAGGGCATTTAAGAGGGCAGGTGTGGGTTCTTCACTAGAGATCTCTCCCGCTATTTTTCACTACAAGCTCTACAATACAGAGTTACTGCACAAATGATACTTAAAACTTTACTGTGCAAAAAAGAAGCCTTATGTTAACCATGTCCAGAAGCGACATCGACTTCTCTGGGCTCGGAGGCATCTAGGATGGACCATCACACAGTGGAAACGTGTATTGTGGTCAGATGAATCAGCATTCCAGGTCATGAAATGAAAGTCAAAGTAAATGTAAGAAACTCTGTGTTTTTTTTTTTTTTTTTGTATTTGCATTTTTCATGCTGTCAGAAGCTTTTTCTGATTTGGGGTTGTTCATATGTACATGTAAATTATGAATGATAAATTTGAGACAAGCCTGCAGTTTACTACGTGTTTAGTCTGTGTACCAAATAACTTTACATTTTAATCGCTCTGAGAAAGACTGCATTTCAGAAAATACATGATTTGGAGCTTAATGTAGCAGAGCTGAACCGTCCAGCCAAACAACACAAACCGCACGTCTGTACTTATCTGTCTCATGGGGTTTCCTTTTGTTTTCTCACAGGTTATTTTAGAAACTGTTTCACATTCATGAATGATTAAATGTGTATAAAATGACTGAGTTTTCAGTCTGACCTTTAAAGGCTTCAACAAAGAAGGAATCAGATTTTTTCTGGATTGATTTATGTAGATGAGGAAAGGAACCATGAAGAAACGATCGACCGCACATGCAGAATAGCCTTAACCATGAAGAAAGGTAAACAAATAAACAGCCAATTAAAAGAAATGACAGAACTGATGATGAACAGACACAAAATTCGACCACATTAAGATGTGACGTGTGGAGGAAAGCCTGAATAAGTCAATGGCTCCAGACCTTATTGGAAGGTTCTTATATCCATGCTACATTTAGTATACATTGTTCAATACAGTCTGGACCAAGGAGACAGACGTATTACATTACTAAAATCGAGACTGAATATTTATTTTGGCGTCATGTCCGTCCCTCTGGTCGGATCTATGGCCCTACTTCACTCATTTAGGGCTTGTTGTGCATATTCTTGCACACATTTACAAGATTAGGCTTTTAATTTGAACATCTCAGCTTGGGGAAGGAGCACATTTTCCCATTAGTTTAGAGAGATAAATGTTATACATGGACTCTAATGAGAAATTTACTATTATTATTCATTCACCGGCTGAAGAATTCTGTGTCCTTTAATCCCTCTGGTAGATAAACAATACTGGATTCACTTCTCTCTTTGATCTGCCCTTTTCCTTCCTTTTTTTAGAGCTGGAAGCACCTAACAGTGAATGTTTTCATCTTTTAGATCTCACTGACAGAAAACAGTAGCAGCTGTAGAAACAGCCTCATTTCTTTCATCTTAGTGTTTCTTTCTCCTGACGCTGGTTTTATATGATAATGAACAGAACATGCAGAGATCATATTTTATACAATCTGGCAATTTAAAAAACTGGAGATGTTGGCACACATTTCAAGTTTTTCTCTGCATGCTTTGTTAGCCCCCTTTCATGCTGTTCTTCAATGGTCAGGACCCCCACAGGACCACCACAGAGCAGGTATTATTTAGGTGGTGGATCATTCTCAGCACTGCAGTGACACTGACATGGTGGTGGTGTGTTAGTGTGTGTTGTGCTGGTATGAGTGGATCAGACACAGCAGCGCTGCTGGAGTTTTTAAACATCTCACTGTCACTGCTGGACTGAGAATAGTCCACCAACCAACAATATCCAGCCAACAGCTTCATGTGGGCAGCGTCCTGTGACCACTGATGAAGGTCCAGAAGATGACCGACTCAAACAGCAGCAATAGATGAGCGATCGTCTCTGACTTTACCTCTACAGAGTGGACCAACTAGATAGAAGTGTCTAACAGAGTGGACAGTGAGTGGACACGGTATTTAAAAACTACAGCAGCGCTATTTATCAAGAATTTCAAAAACAATCTACATCGTCACCTTCCGATGCATTTTTCCAGCGTCATACCGACTTTTTAATGCCATCAGCAAAAATTTTTTTGGTTGAGCTCGTAGCCACTGATGCTTTCACACCATCATCACATGAAAATCTTCTTCCCTTTAAGCTTTTTTGCATCCAAAAAGGTGAAAATCAGGTGGAGCTAAATCCGGACTATAAGCGTCTCTCAGACAAGACCAATTACTCCTCCTCCCACCCTCACCATTTCCTACTAAATATATATAAAAGTGTGGAAACCTTTTGAAGATCCCTCATATATTATTTATCCATATTTCCATATGTATTGGGAAAAAAGCCTTCTGTAAATGGTTCCTGCAAAATAAGAAGGGGTGTCCTAATGCTTCTGTTAAAAAAAACTGCATTGAAATGGCAGTTTAAGACAGAGGCATAAACCTCAAACTATAAGTAAGGAGGAGGTAAGGAAAAATCAGACTAACCACTGAAAGGATTCTACTGTAGATCCAAGTGCAGTGGCTAAAGAGTATTAGAACAAAAATAAACCAAATGTGGTTAAATGTGGTAAAAAGCCCTCTAAACGGTTCTCTAACTGGTTGCTGTAAAATTAGACGGAGTGTCCCAATACTTTTGTCCATTTATAGTGTGTGATATGTAAACCCCCACTATCTTTTCAGGTTCCAAGGTCACCGGTTTATGGTACGAGTAGTCTCTAAGGTACAGCGGTTAAAGCTTCTCCTGCTTCATCCTGCTGTGTGTAAAGTATCAAAATACATCTCAGCTGAAAGACAAGACCAGCCTGCCAAGGGTTTACTGCCAAAGAGACATCTCTTAATAATGAACATAATAATCTTCTATTCTTTCAAAATTCACTGCTTTTTCTTCTGCTGACACAAATTTGTTTTAAACAAATGTAATAAATATAAACAAATGAACAAAGTCCACAACCATGAACCTCAAAGAAAGATTGGAAGTGATTTGCATATTTCTCTACAGTGCAGAATATCATTCAATTATTCAAGGAATCGGGAGGAATTTCAAGTGCGTAAAGGCCACGGACACAAGCTGAAGCTGAACGCTCGTGATCTTCCCTCAGACGGCGCCGCATCAAGAACCTCCACTCAGCACTAGCTGATATAACCACATGGGTGAGGGATTAGTTTATCAAACCTTTATCAAACTCTACAATACAGAGTTACTGCACGAATGATACTTAAAACTTTTCTGTGCAAAAAAGAAGTCTTATGTTAACCATGTCCAGAAGCGACATCGACTTCTCTGGGCTCGGAGGCATCTGGGATGGACCATCACACAGTGGAAACGTGTATTGTGGTCAGATGAATCAGTATGGAATGACGAAAAGGATCCAGACTGTTATCAGCAACGAGTCAAAACGTCAGGGTCTGTCATGGTATGGGGGTGTGTCAGTGCCCGGGTCTGTCATGGTATAGGGCGTGTCAGTACCAGGGTCTGTCATGGTATGGGGGCGTGTCAGTACCAGGGTCTGTCATGGTATGGGGGCGTGTCAGTACGAGGGTCTGTCATGGTATGGGGCGTGTCAGTGCCAAGGTATGTCACGGTATGGGGCGTGTCAGTGCCAGGATCTGTCATGGTATGGGGGTGTGTCAGTGCCAGGATCTGTCATGGTATGGGGGCGTGTCAGTACCAGGGTCTGTCATGGTATGGGGGCGTGTCAGTACCAGGGTCTGTCATGGTATGGGGCGTGTCAGTGCCAAGGTATGTCACGGTATGGGGCGTGTCAGTACCAAGGTCTGTCATGGTATGGGGGCGTGTCAGTACCAGGGTCTTTCACGGTATGGGGCGTGTCAGTGCCAGGATCTGTCATGGTATGGGGGTGTGTAAGTGCCAGGGTCTGTCATAGTATGGGGTGTGTCAGTACCAGTGTCTGTCATGGTATGCGGGTGTGTCAGTACCAGGGTCTGTCATGGTATGGGGCGTGTCAGTACCAGGGTCTGTCATGGTATGGGGGTGTGTCAGTACCAGGGTCTGTCATGGTATGGGGGGGTGTCAGTACCAGGGTCTGCCATGGTATGGGGCGTGTCAGTGCCAGGGTCTGTCATGGTATGGGGGTGTGTCAGTACCAGGGTCTGTCATGGTATGGGGCGTGTCAGTGCCAGGGTCTGTCATGGTATGGGGGTGTGTCAGTACCAGGGTCTGTCATGGTATGGGGTGTGTCAGTGCCAAGGTCTGTCATGGTATGGGGTGTGTCAGTACCAGGGTCTGTCATGGTATAGGGCGTGTCAGTGCCAGGGTCTGTCATGGTATGGGGCGTGTCAGTGCCAGGGTCTGTCATGGTATGGGGCGTGTCAGTGCCAGGGTCTGTCATGGTATGGGGGTGTGTCAGTACCAGGGTCTGTCATGGTATGGGGGTGTGTCAGTACCAGGGTCTGTCATGGTATGGGGGTGTGTCAGTACCAGGGTCTGTCATGGTATGGGGGTGTGTCAGTACCAGGGTCTGTCATGGTATGGGGGTGTGTCAGTACCAGGGTCTGTCATGGTATGGGGGTGTGTCAGTGCCAGGGTCTGTCATGGTATGGGGGTGTGTCAGTACCAGGGTCTGTCATGGTATGGGGGTGTGTCAGTTCCAGGGTCTGTCATGGTATGGGGGTGTGTCAGTTCCAGGGTCTGTCATGGTATGGGGGTGTGTCAGTGCCAGGGTCTGTCATGGTATGGGGCGTGTCAGTGCCAGGGTCTGTCATGGTATGGGGGTGTGTCAGTGCCAGGGTCTGTCATGGTATGGGGCGTGTCAGTGCCAGGGTCTGTCATGGTATGGGGGTGTGTCAGTACCAGGGTCTGTCATGGTATGGGGGTGTGTCAGTACCAGGGTCTGTCATGGTATGGGGGCGTGTCAGTACCAGGGTCTGTCATGGAATTGGGGGTGTGTCAGTACCAGGGTCTGTCATGGTATGGGGGCGTGTCAGTACCAGGGTCTGTCATGGTATGGGGGTGTGTCAGTGCCAGGATCTGTCATAGTATGGGGGTGTGTCAGTACCAGGGTCTGTCATGGTATGGGGCGTGTCAGTACCAGGGTCTTTCATGGTATGGGGTGTGTCAGTGCCAGGGTCTGTCATGGTATGGGGTGTTTCAGTACCAGGGTCTGTCATGGTATGGGGGGGTGTCAGTACCAGGGTCTGTCATGGTATGGGGGTGTGTCAGTGCCAGGATCTGTCATGGTATGGGGGTGTGTCAGTACCAGGGTCTTTCATGGTATGGGGGTGTGTCAGTACCAGGGTCTGTCATGGTATGGGGGTGTGTCAGTACCAGGGTCTGTCATGGTATGGGGGCGTGTCAGTGCCAGGGTCTGTCATGGTATCGGGGCGTGTCAGTACCCTTGGTAAAGGTCATTTACACTCTGTGATGCAGCATTAATACAGAAAAGTACATTGAGATCTTAGAGCAACATGTGCTGCCTTTTTCAGGGACGTCCAGCATTTTTTAACAAGACGATGCAAATCCACCTGCTGCACACATTACAAGGGCGTGGCTGCGGAAGACGAGGGTACGGGTACTGGACTGGCCTGCCTGCAGTCCTGACCTGTCCCCAATAGAGAACGTGTGGAGAATTTTGAACCCCGTACTGCTGCACATCTTAAGACGTGTTTGCAGGAAGAACGAGACAAAATAAAAGCTGAAACACTAAATCACTTGGTCTCGTCGGTGCCAAAACGTCTTTTAAGTGGTGAAAAGGAACGGCAACATTACAAAGTGGTAAATGCTTTACTGTCCCAACTTGTTTTGTTGTGTTGCAGGACTGAAATGCAGGAATGGATGTTTATGCCTTCATTATGCCTTCCTCTCATCCTCCATTTCTTTCACACAGAATCAGGCCTTGGAAATGCAAAATTGAACTAAACGAAGCGTTGCGTCCATCTGTACGTGGTGATTGTGTAATCACGCAGCCTGGCGGCGTGGCGTTAGTTACTAATCGGTTTTGGCGTCGGTCGCTCCTGCTGCAGCCTGGCAGCATGAGGTCACGCCGAGCCACGGGGAGCGTCTGCTGTGATGTTAAATTAAAAATGAACACGCTTTAGCCACGACTCTGACATCCATCACATGTTCTTCACAGCTTTTCTACCAGAGGCTTGTAAACAAAGACAATAACAGGGTTTCTATCTGGCATTTTATTATGTAATATGTTTTATTTATTAAAACAGGCTGGATTCTTCTTGCAGCACGACTAGTCACACGTGTATCCGAGAAGCTGCTACATCTTTAGTGCACAGGACAGAAAGTTACTAACTACACAAGATTCATCAGTTCACAAGGTTATCAAACACAGTCATGGACAATTTTGTATCTCCAGTTCACCTCACTTGCATGTCTTTGGACTATAGGAGGAAACCGGAGCTCCCGGAGAAAACCCACACGGACACGGGGAGAACATACAAACTCCACACACCTGGGAATCAAACCCAGAACCTTCTTGCTGTGAGGCGAAAGTGCTACCCACTGAGCCACCGTGGCATCTGCGCACTTGTACTTTATGTCATGGAAGTTTTGGTAGTACAATGATTTCTGCAGTTCAGAGTCAGGGGGTGCTGGAGCCTATCCCAGCTTTTCAATGGGCACAAGGCACACAGTAACATCCTGGATGGGGCGCCGGTCCATCACAGGGCACACACACACACACACACACACACACACACCCTTTCACCTATAGGGCAATTCAGTGTCTCCAATTAACCTGACTGCACGTCTTTGTACTGTGGGAGGAAACCGGAGCACCCGGGGGAAACCCACATAGACAGGGGGAGAACATGCAAACTCCACACAGAAAGGACCCGGACCGCCCCACCTGGGGATCGAACCCAGGACCTTCTTGCTGTGAGGCAATAGTGCTACCCACCGAGCCACCGTGCCGCCGCTAGACTGACACCCATTTAAAACATGGTTTACATTATGGAGGGAGGCGATTGGGGTGGGTTCTGACCCCCTTAATTAATACTTGGACCCCTTCCCTTCCCCAAAAAAGAAATAAAAACAACAGTTTGGGTGGTGGGGGTCATTAGTGAGCTAAACTCTAACTTCAGACAAAACGTAGAAACTAGCTGATGTTTGGCTAGCGCTACTTCAACCTTAATGAGGACGCAACCAGTTATGATAGTGAAGACAGGCAGGCGAGATGCAAAATGGTACGGTCCACTTTAAAGTGAATGTGGGAAATTGACCACCCCAATTGTCACTGTATGATTTGCATTCTGATTAAGAAGTGGAATAGTGGTGGGCGGCACGGTGGCACAGTGGGTAGCACTACTGTGACCTCACAGCAAGAAGGTCCTGGGTTCGTATCCCAGGTAGAGTGGTCCGGGTCTCTTCTGTGTGGGTCTCTTTCTCCCTCCCTGTCTTGCACCCACTGAGTGCAGGGATACGTTCCAGCACCCTCTGCAACCCTGATATGCAGGATATGCGGAATGTGAGCGAGTACGTGGAACAGTGGTCTCCTGCCAATCCAAACTGTTCCCTTATGCTGTATCCAGATGTTCTGATGTAATTCAAGACCTTCAAAAACATTTCTGCCATAAATCAGAAGCTGTTAACGCTGCTTTGCCTGTTGTGTAAGAAAAGCCGCTGTGTTTGCCTTTCGATATCTATGTGGTCAGCAACAAACATCAGCCAGACGTGGAGGTGTTGATTTTGGTGCTACTTTTATGCAGTATGGTTAAATACACCGATAACATTAAAACCACCTCCTTGTTTTTACACTCACTGTCCATTTTATCAGCTCCACTTACCATATAGAAGCACTTTGTAGTTCTACAATTACTGACTGTAGTCCATCTGTTTCTCTGCATATTTTTTTAACCTGCTTTCGTGCTGTTCTTCAATGGTCAGGACCCCCCACAGGACCACCACAGAGCAGGTATTATTTAGGTGGTGGATCATTCTCAGCACTGCAGTGACACTGACATGGTGGTGGTGTGTTAGTGTGTGTTGTGCTGGTATGAGTGGATGTTTTTAAACACCATGTCCACTCACTGTCCACTCTATTAGACACTCCTACCTAGTTGGTCCACCTTGTAGATGTAAAGTCAGAGACGATCGCTCATCTATTGCTGCTGTTTGAGTCGGTCATCTTCTAGACCTTCATCAGTGGTCACAGGACGCTGCCCACGGGGCACTGTTGGCTGGATATTTTTTTGGTTGGTGGACTATTCTCAGTCCAGCAGTCACAGTGAGGTGTTTAAAAACTGCAGCAGCGCTGCTGTGTCTGATCCACTAATACCAGCACAACACACACTAACACACCACCACCATGTCAGTGTCACTGCAGTGCTGAGAATGATCCACCACCTAAATAATACCTGCTCTGTGGTGGTCCTGTGGGGGTCCTGACCATTGAAGAACAGCATGAAAGGGGGCTAACAAAGCATGTAGAGAAACAGCTGGACTGTTTTTGACATGTGCGCATTAGCCGACCACTTCTTTTCACCTGAACTTAGTAGAGATCAATATGGAGATCTGTATCGCGCACAGAGGGTCACGCATCAGTCCATTATCAGCCAGCAGAGGTCGTAGTTTGAGAAATCAGTACCGGCGTGCTAGCGTGTTTTATGTCTGCGCCACGCAAGCGAGTGCCTCACAAAGAAGATCTGTAAACACATGTTCTTCCTACTGTGCAGAACATCTGTCACCAGCTAAGACCCTGGAACACCCAGGGGCGTCTCGACAAATGAGGGATTATGCTGGATATCCGGAACACTAATGCACGATGGAAGAAACGATCCGAGCTGCGCAACATTACGTGTCATTACGTCTAGCAAACAAACCACAGTGGTAATCAATCAAGTTAATACAATGATAAAAAATTAAAACATTATTAATCATACAGATCCTAAATAAATAAGCATTAATAAATCCTGGTAGGTAAACATACTGCCTTGTGTTTGCTTTTAGAGGGATGCAGCTTAGTGCGTTAGGTGTGAAAAATGTGCCATAAATAAAGTTTATTACTATTATTATTATGTCGGAGGCACCACGTCTCCCACACACTGAGAGGAGAGAAAACGTCAAAGCTGGTATTAATAAATAAGATGGATTTTATTATAAAAGACCACAAATTATCTCTGACCACAGAGAACACCTCAAAAATGAAGATGCGTGTGTAGCTGATGTGTCTGTGCTACTGATTCTCACTCACTCACTTTCTTAACCGCTTATCCAATCAGGGTCATGGGGGGGGGGGCTGGATCCAATGGGCGCAAGGCACACAGTAACACCCTGGACGGGGCGCCAGTCCATCGCAGGGCTAACACACGGGGAGAACATGCAAACTCCGCACAGAAAGTACCCGGACCGCCCCGCCTGGGGATCGAACCCAGGACCTTCTTGCTGTGAGGCGACAGTGCTACCCACACAGCCACCGTGCCACCCGGTGCTACAGATTGAACGCTTTAATTAAAACACTAGTTGACAAGAATCTTGGACACTATTTGATCAAAAGTATGCGGACACTCCTGTTAATTACTGAGAAGATGACCGACTCAGACAGCATCAATAGATGAGCGATCGTCTCTGACTTTACATCTACAAGCTGGACCGACTAGGTAGGAGTGTCTAATAGAGTGGACAGTGAGTGGACACGGTGATTAAAAACTCCAGCAGCGCTGCTGTGTCTGATCCACTCATACCAGCACAATACACACTAACACACCACCACCATGTCAGTGTCACTGCAGTGCTGAGAATGATCCACCACCTAAATAATACCTGCTCTGTGGTGGTCCTGTGGGGGTCCTGACCATTGAAGAACAGGGTGAAAGCAGGTTAAAAAAGCATGCAGAGAAACAGATGGACTACAGTCAGTAATTGTAGAACTATGAAGTGCTTCTATATGGTAAGTAGAGCTGATAAAATGGACAGTGATTATGGATGGAAGACACGAGCAAGACGGATTTAAATGTGTGAGTTCAGTTTGCATTGCATAGTGCAATCAAATTCTTTTGTGTTTCTGGTTTCCTTTGGGTATTTAAGCATTCATCACCTGCAGAAAGTGGATTGGCGGCTCTAAATTGCCACTAGGAATGCATGTTGCCCTGCAATGAACTGACACCCGGTCCAGAATGTACTTCCACCCTGCACCCAGTGTTTCCCGGTGATGCCAGATCCACTGTAACCCTGACCAGGACAAAGTTAAAATGAATACATGAATGATAATTAACCACGTCCTTTACTTTCCTAACTTTTACACTAGTTGGCAAAACAAATTTGCTGCACTGTTGTTTTTTCCTAAACGCTCATATGAGAAATAGATTTAAGAGACCCTGTGTGCATGATGTCATCCATTGTTCCCATCGCAGCTCTCTGAGAAACGTCCTTGGGAAGGAAACAGAAGACAAGTGATCGCCCCCACGGCCCTTCGCCCGTGACCTTCAGGAGGCCTCACATTCCTTACTCTAACAGTAACCCTGCTCAGTAATCAGTGATTGTGTGCCTCGCGCCCACTGTATCACTACCAGGACTGGGGTCTAGGTCAATTTTGTTTTAATTCCAGTCTGAGGGGAAATAAATCAGCCTTTGTTCGTGTTCTCAAATTCCCAAAACAATTAAGAAGGAAAGGAAGCTGTATTGTAGAGCTGATCGTCTTTTATGGGTTCAGACACGAATACGGTTCCGTAATGTCAAAGTTTCCACTAAAACTAAACCACAGAAATGCACCGTACTGAAACAGAAGAGTACATCAGTATTTTTGTGATTAAAACAATACAATCCTCATGATGCCCCACAGGAGCCTAGATCCACTTGACCATTTCTCTCAAAAGACAAATTTTCAGCCCTTTTTTTTTATCCAAAGCGACTTACAGTACTGTGATACTATACCGTCTAAGCAATTAAGGCTTAAGGGCCTTGCTCAAGGGTCCAACAGTGGCAACCTGGCAGTGGTGGGGCTTGAACCACTAGTCCAGTATCTTAACTACAACTGGGGTGGCACGGTGGCTAAGTGGGTAGCACTGTCGACTCACAGCAAGAAGGTCCTGGATTCGATCCCCTGGTGGGGTGGTCCGGGTCCTTTCTGTGTGGAGTTTGCATGTTCTCCCCGTGTCTGTGTGGGTTTACTCCGGGTGCTCCGGTTTCCTCCCACAGTCCAAAGACATGCAAGTGAGGTGAATTGGAGACACTAAATTGTCCATGACTGTGTTTGATATAATCTTGTGAACTGATGAATCTTGTGTGATGAGTAACTACCGTTCCTGTCATGAATGTAACCAAAGTGTAAAACATGACGTTAAAATCCTAATAAACAAACAAACTACAACTGCCCTAGCATATGATTTTTTTTCTGTTTTATTTATGCATTTTCGATTATGCCCGCTAGATGGCGCCCAGCCGACCGGTGTCAACGTCGAGTCTCAAACTGAGGAGTTCAGAATCTCTGCGCTGGTGTGCTAGCGGAATATCCCGCTGCGCCACCTGGGCCCTACATATGATTTTCTACCTAACATAAGAAACATCTTGCTGATTAAATAATCCACTTTAAATAACGTCTTTCTCCTAATTAGGTTTGCGGTGGGTTCGTTTCCACTTACGAATGTTGGCCGCAAGGTGTGAACACGCCCTGGACGAGGCTCCAAGGCTCCAGTACGTTTTAGGGCATCATACACTTACTTATTTATTTACTCTATACTAAATCTATACGAAGGTTTTCATAGCATTCATTCATTCATTGTTTGTTTTGCCGCCGCTTTATCCTGGTCAGGGTTGCAGTGGGTCCGATTCACTGGGCGAAAGGCAGGAAACACTCTGGACAGGTCACCAGTCCATCACAGGACACACACACTCACATACACAGTTTTAGTAGCTCCAATTAACCTGAGTTCCTGGAGGAAACCCACACACATCCTCAATTTCCTTCGGGATTAATAAAGTATCTATCTAAAATAAAGTAGCCATCTATCTATCTATCTATCTATCTATCTATCTATCTATCTATCTATCTATCTATCTATCTATCTATCTATCTATCTATCTATCTATCTATCTATCTATCTATCTATCTATCTACTTACAAGGAGAACATGCAAACTCCACACTGAAGGAGCAATCGCACCACGTTTCACTTTAACCCAACCAAAGCTGACAAGTATAAACGCAACCTAACTGACATTTACTTTCATTCATTCATTCATTGTCTGTGTTTTACCAGTGCTTTATCCTGGTCAGGGTTGCAGTGGGTCTGATTCATTGGGTGTGAGGCAGGGAACACTCCAGACAGGTTGCCAGTCCATCACAGGACACACACACACTTACATACAGTTTTAGTAGTACTCCAATTAACCTGACTGCACATCTTTGGACTTGTGTGAAGAAACCGGAGTACCTGGAGGAAACCCACACACTTACAAGGAGAACATGCAAACTCTACACAGAAAGGACCCTGGTCAGAGCAGACAGAGCAATCGCACCAGGGTGTGTTTTAATCCAACCAAAGCTGACAAGAATAAACACAACCTAAATGACATTCACTTTTATTCATTCATTTATTAATTGTCTGTTTTACCACCACTTTATCCTGGTCAGGGTCGTGGTGGGTCTGTTTCATTGGGTGTGAGGCAGGGAACACCCTGGACAGGTCGCGAACACGCAAACACACACACCTAGGGGGACTTTAGTATCTCCAATTAACCTGACTGCACGTCCTGGAGGAAACCCAAGCAGACACGGGGAGAACATGCAAACTCTACACAGAAAGGACCCTGGTCTGACAGAGCAATCGCACCAGGGTTTGTTTTAACCCAACCAAAGCTGACAAGAATAAACACAATCTAAATGACATTTACTTTTATTCTTTCACTGTCTGTGTTTTACCAGCGCTGTATCCTGGTCAGGGTCGTGGTGGGTCCAATTCACTGGGCGAAAGGAAGGAAACACTTCAGACAGCTCGCCAATCCATCACAGAGCAAACACACACGCACAGTTTTAGTAGCTCTAATTAACCTGACTGCACGTCTTTGGACTGTTGGAGGAAAGCCAAGCAGACACGGGGAGAACATGCAAACTCCACACAAATAGGACCCTGGCCTAACAGAGCCAACCAAACCAAAAGCTGAAAAGTATAATCGCAACCTAACTGACATTTACTTTTATTCATTCACTGTCTGTTTTTTTATCACCGCTTTATCCTGGTCAGGGTCACGGTGGGTCAAAAGGCAGGAACCCCCCCCCCCCCACACACACACACACACACACACTTTAGTATCTCCAATTAACCTGACTGCATTTCTTTGGAGAAGAAGGGGAAGAAACCGGAGTTCCCGGAGGAAACCCTAATGGACAAGAGAAGAACATGCAAACTCCACACAGAAAGGACCCTGGTCTAACAGAGCAATCGTACCACGGTTCGTTTTAACCCAACCAAAGCTGACAAGTATAAACGCAACCTAAAAGACATTTACTTTTATTCATTCATTGTCTGTGTTTTACCAGCACTTTATCCTGGTCAGGGTTGCAGTGGGTCTGATTCACTGGGCAAAAGGCAGGAAACACTTCAGACAGGTCGTCAGTCAATCACAGGACACACACACACACAAATACAGTTCTAGTAGCACTAATTAACCTGACTGCATGTCTTTGGACTGTGGGAGGAAACCAGAGTTCCTGGAGGAAAGCCACGCAGACACAGGGAGAACATGCAAACTCTACACAGAAAGGACCTGGACTGCTCCACCTGGGAATCAAACTCAGGACCTTCTTTCTGTGATGCAACAGTGCTACTCACTAAGCAAGACCAAGGCAAAAATGGCTTAAGATAAGACGAAGAGCTTGAGATACTTGATCATCATTCCATCACTGACATCTGCACAGTCATTAAGGTCACTGAGTTTAGTGCCAATGTTTAGTGTCAAAACATCAGCAGTTATGACCAAAAGGAAGCTCTCTATCTAATCCTACTCTGTCCATGATTAAAAGTCATCTGGAAAACCAAGACTGCACAAAGAAGCTAGTCATCCTGCTGTGCAGAACATATGAAACCCTGTATGGCCTCCTGAATCACATGTTTTAAAACCACAGACCCCTTCTGCTCTTTTAAGTCAGGAGATACAACATTACACATTAGCAGAACACTTCTGAGAGAGAAAAACAAACATTCCTGGTGTATTAAAGATCACAGACTGAAGCGCAGACTACACAGAGGAGTTAGTCATCAGCTAGTCATGTTGTGGATAACATCTGAACCCCACAAAGGTCCCCGGGATCACACGTCTTACAACCATGCACCCCTATAACTACGGTAAAAGGAAAAATACGCCGGCATGTTCCAACCTACTTGTGTGTACGTTATGAACAGATCTGACTAGTTCATGTGCACATAAAAGTCACACTATACAGCAAACAGTATGCAGACACCTGACCATATGCTTGCTGGACATCCCATTCCAAACTAGGTATTAATATGGGCATTATGGGCATTAATATTAGTATAATTAATTATTTTAAATTTGTTGTTGCTATTATTAATTTTATTTTTATATATATAATTTTTCCCACTTTTTTCCCCAATTTTCTCCCCTAATCTAGTCGTGTCCAGTTACCCTGATTGCTCCTCTGTACTGATTCGACCCTTC